>NC_056739.1:900441308-900523808 GCF_019279795.1 Protopterus annectens
GATTGAGTATGGGTGGCGCCATCCACAAGAGTTCAGTGCATAGCTGGGTATTCCCTTTTAGATTTTGGACACAGTTAAAGAATGCCTTTTGATTATCCTTAGCTAGGGAGGCTATTTTTACTTCATAATTAACTTTGGAGGACTTGACAAGATCTCTATTTGTATGTTTAAGCTAGAGAGGGATTTCTTTTCCCGAGCCAGTTCCCTCTTGTTCTTGGACATTAATTTCTTTCTTTTGTTGTACAGCCTGTTTATTCTAGGGGTGCGCCAGAGTGACTTGTTTTTTCGGCATAACCTGCTATAAATCTAGTCAGGTACAACCAATTCTATATAACTGCTTAAGTGGTTATATAGGGCACTGGTGTACATCTCTGCATAGGAGTCCTTTTATCTGCATTCGAGGAGGCTTTGAAACTTATACCATCACTTAGTAGGAAGTCATTTGTCTTTGAAAAATGTTAAAGTGTTTTTGAGCTTAATGGGGTATATAGTCTTATAAGTACATTGAACGAGACTGATTTATGGCCTGATCTTACCAAGGAGGACATCACAAAGGGGTGCAATGCTCTCCCATGTTAGTATGCCAGGACATTTCAGCCTCTTTGTGGACGTGCTGACTAGCTGCTCCAGAGCATTTGCATTGACAAAGTCCAAGAACCTCTGAGCCAGTATGTTTCTATTCTTGTACGTCTCCCAGTCGATAATAGGATAAATAAAATCAATGAATAAGGTGTTAGCTGTATAACAAGTGACTCTAGTAAGTACAGGTATGCAATATGCTTTTCCTGTTTCATGGTGGGCAACTTATAGCCAACTATGACGTGGGTAGGGGGCTTTGCCTATACTTAAAATGCACATGAAATAGCTCAAGAGAGTCATACTGCTTGATAGTCTAGAGACAGAGAGAGAGACATGCAAATCCTTAAAGACAGATACAACTCTTCCTTTGGCTCTTTCATGCTCAGTTTATATTCTGAACGTATGGAAAGCCTTGTAGACCTTCACGGCCAGGGTGCTTTCCATGCCTTTGAACCATGTCTAGGTGACTGCACAGACTTCAGCATCTTCCAAAGCAGGAGCGCTTCCAGGGAGTGCAGTTTCTTTAGACTCCTAGCATTAAACAGTAGCACCCGGAATTTATCTACAGAGAATTTTGTTATGCTGGGAGGTTGGTTATTTTGACACTGCCCAAAAAAGGGACAATAGGGATAGCTAACAGAAGAAGAATGTGAAGATGGAGTGGAGGTACTTAGGGAAAGAACTGATGAGTGGGGCTTAATACACTGATTACAAAGAACAGAGATAAATACAGAGATTACATCAAATAAATGACAAGTTTAGGACCAGGAACAAAACCTTAATCAACTCAGGCAGTCTTATGAAGAGAATATTGTTTCTTGTTATTCTAGGAAAATGTCTAACAAGTAATAGGGATTTTGCAGATGAAAATATAGGTTAAAGAGGAAATGTACTTAACTAGAAAACGTACTGTAACTTCTGGTCTTGGATAACAAGGTTTGACCAAAGGGCACATATAATGAAAATGGGCTTACTGCCAGAAGAATATGTGCACCATGTATGAGGTAAGCACATTTTGTGTATTTAGATGAACATAAAGCAGCTTAAAAAAAAAAATAGAAATTTTATAGATATATATATATATGGGTCTATATGACTTGGTCGACAGTTCATATGATCGACTGTTTATTTGGTCGACAGTTCATTTGATCGACAAGCATTTTAGGTGGGGGGCTTCGCCCCCCACCCCCCCCAAAACTATATACATCAACTCCAGGGTCACACAACATTGGGGAAGGGGGCAAATGCTTGTCGATCAAATGAACTGTCGACCAAATAAACAATCGATCATATGAACTGTCGACCAAGTCATATATATATATATATATATATATATATATATATATATATATATATATATATATCTCATGGCACAGACAGATGGATCTCTTCTGTGATTCAGTTGTCTGGCATACAAATAGGAGCTTTGTAAAACAGGCAGAAAGGGATATAAATTAAGTTCTGTGGTTTCATCACCTATACCAAGGAGGAAGAAGGGTCGCATGTACTAAGAAAGCACATACTGAGGTATGAACCCCTGGAGGAGATGGGGAAAACCACCTCTCCTGACTGAGGGAAGAGGGCAGGCCTTCTTACTTTGTAAAAGTGAGAGACATCCTGCAAAGTCAGCCCACTGCATGTTCCCCGATGGCTCCTTCTGGTCAACCCTTACCTATATACACAACTGGTCAATTGGCTGGGAATGGGCTGATGATCACAGCAGTGTCAAACAAATAAATAAACTCAATTTTACCAGACTGTGTGTACCACAAACAATATGGCACCTTATCTGCCACATTCTGGCAATTTGCTTCAAATTCATGTACAATATGCTTTACACGATATGTAAAACCTGAAGCCATTGTAAAAAATGGATTTCACAAAGTGACAACACAATAATTTTCGTCCTCTATACCTTTAAGAAGTTCCTGCTGCCTGTCTTCTTCATCAAGGTCAATAATCACTGGTCCTGTTGGTTTCTTGCTTTTCTTCTTTCTTCCTGAGACAAACGATTTCTTAAGGGAAAGGAGGCGGTACATCTCATATCCCATAAGGAGAACTCCACCATCTGTTGCCCAGTCATCGATTACCTTAGCTCGTGCTGCTGTTGTCCTAGTAATTCGTATTAGGGAGCACTACATTAAAACACAGCTATAAACAAGACACTTAAATTTGCAGTCATACTATTAACTTAACTGGGTTCTCCTCCACAAAAGACAAAACATGTAGTTATACACTTCTTAAAAAATATTTCAAGAAAAAAATAGAAATGCCTTTTTAAAGCTTACTTTCAGAAAAAAAAAAGACTATAATGTAGCATTTTTTGTTTCTTTTGGGATGTTATCTTTGTCTGTGGTTTCTTAGTTCCTGGATATCAGGTGTACTCTCCCACTCTCTCTCATGATGCTGCTTCCTTAGATGGTTAAAAGTGAGGTAGAGTACATCTTTCAAGAAACACCTGAGGGAACCTATAGCTCATTCAAATCCACTGGACTACTTTGGAGAGAAACGGTAGTCTGCTATTTGTGAAAGCACATTCCAATGCGTGGAACACTGTCCACACAAAGAAGTTAATACAGAAAACTTTGAAACACTGCAATACAAAGCAGTTTTCAGAATAGCCTTTCAAAAGACAAAGACAATTTTATTTTTAAATTAAACACGTAAATCCATGTACTCTGAGGTTCTCCCTCAAAAAAATTACCGAAACACCAGAGACCTCCAAAACACAAGACCGCTACAAAATACAGTTGTGTACACTTACCATAAATGTAGATGTTCGAGTGTATTCACTGTTACAGTCATCACCTGTGAGTTATCTCTGCTGTGGTAGCCCTCAGCTGTCCCGAATACCAGAGTCAATTTTTTTTTGCGTCAGCTACAGTCGCCTGTAGTCTGATGTCAGGTCATCAGTGCTATAAGGCAAGGCAGCTGACATCATTACATCAGTTTTTCTTGCCCTAACCCGTCAGAAGCACAATGAAATAAAGTAAAGTGGTTGTGGTGGCTAAAAGCCACCGTGGGAAGCTTATGTCCCCCTAGGTAAAAAAGATATAAGGGGGATGGAGGGAGGGAAACCTGGACTGCAACAGTGAATACACTCGAGCATCTACATTTATGCTGAGTGTACACAACTGTACTATGTTCTTCGTGTTTCACTGTTGCAGTCATCACCTGTGGGAGGATTCCCAAAGCTGAGGGGAAGGGTGGAAGGATAGGTTAGAGCCCTAGGCGGGCCTACATTATAAGGACAAACGTTTCCATACACGAACCCCTAAACATCGACCCATCTTCATCGAACAGCGAAAACATCGATCGTCCAGAAGCGCAAAAGTGGAAACGTCGAACCGTCATGGTTGGCCCTTCTGCAGTACAGCTCCATAAGGTAAGTGTGCGATAGTTACGGACCTTAGGGTTAGGGTGCGGGTTAAGTTACGTGCATACATGGTGGTATATGTAAGATTTAGTGTGGGGTTAGAAGTAAGGTTTAGTTTAGGGTTAGAAGTAGGGTTTTGGTTAGTGTACATATGTGGTTTATTTAGTTTGTGTAGGGAGTTATGTAGCGGGTGATGGGGTGAGACAAGTATAACAGTTCGACTTTTTGAATTTCGCGGTTTAGGGCGTTTGGTGTATATGCGGTTCGCGGAATATGTGTCGACGTTTAGGTATTCAGGTAAGTAAACATTCGTGTTTATAATATAGACACCCCCCCCCCCCCCCCCCAGGCATGGGTCAGCAAGCCCTGCAGAACTGCAGAGGCAAACCCTACCCTAGACTTCGAGAAAAGAGGTAAGTGGTAATGCTTTGTAAAGGTATGGACAGAGGTCTAGGTGGCAGCTTCCAAGATGTCCCTGGTGGGGACTCCTCTGAGGAAGGCTGTGGAAGTGGAGGCTGCCCTAGTAGAGTGGGTACAAATAGACTTGGGGGGGATTCCCATGTAGTCTGTAGTAGACATGGATACAGTGTGATATCCATTTAGAAATGGTTTGCTTGGAAATGGGCTTCCCCTCTGCCCCTGGGGCAAAGCTGACAAGCAGCTGGTGACTGGAGTTATCTGTGCATGTCTAGTGAGTGCAGAATTCTTTCCCCATTGTTTTGAGGGTTGGGAAAGAAGGTGAGTAGGTGTACAGCCTGGTTGAGGGTCACATCAGATATCACCTTGGGCATAAAGGAAAGGATTGTCCTCAGGGAGACCCTGTCTGTATGGAAAATGATGAAGGGCTCCACAGCCATGAGTGCCTGAAATTCTGAAACCCTTCCGGCTGAGGTGACAGCTAGTAGGAAGGCAGTCTTCCAGTAGAGGTATTTCAATTCGGTTGAAGAAGCAGGTTTGAAAGGAGGTAAGATTAGCTTTTCTAAAACATAGTTCAGGTCCCAGGCTGGCGTGGGAAGCCTTCTGGGCCATCTGATATTAGAAGCCTCTCTGAGGAATTGTTTAATCAAAGGTTGAGAGAAGACGGGTAGGTCTGAATCATAATGGGCTGAAATGGCAGAGGTAAGGATTTTAATAGAAGAGAAGGAGAGGCCACTTTTGAGTAACTCGGCTATGTAATCCAAGATAAGAAGGATGGAAGGGTGTGAGGTACTGGTCCCTCTGGACTAGCTCCAGAAGCAGAATATTTTCCATTTCCCTGTGTAATATTTTCTAGTGCTGGTCCTTCTGGCCTCAGTGATGATGTCTAGGACCTGTTTACTTATTAGGGACTCCTTGTTAGCTTTTAAAGTATACGCCATGCTGAAAGATTGAGAGTCTGCAAGTCTGGGTGCAGTATCTCTCCCCCCCCCCCACCTGGGTCAAGAGGTCTGAAATCAGAGGAAGCTGCTTGGGGGGCTGTAAAGTCAGGCTGCGCAGTAAGGGGTACCAATGCTGCCTGGGCCAATCTGGAGCAATGAGGATGGCCTATGGTCTCTCCTCCCTTATTTTGATCAGTACCTTGGGAATAAGAGGCAGAGGAGGGAACAAGTACACAAAAAGGGAGTTCTAGGGGAAGGTCAAGGCATCCACCTTCCAAGCTACAAGGTGATACCCCCGGTACAGAAATTTTGTAGCTGGTGGTTGAGATGCAAAGCAGAGAGATCAACCATCAGAGTCCCCCACCTCCTGAGTGATTTGCAGAAAGATTTCCCTGTGGAGCTGCCATTCGTGGGGGTCCAGTAAGTTTCTGCTTAGGTGGTCTGCCAGGGTGGTGTTGACCCCTGGTAGGTATTGGGCAATTAGGCGTAGACCCATGGAGGCGGCTGTCAGCCAGAGGTTCATGGCTAGCCTGCACAGAGGGGTAAGATTGCCCCCCCCCCCGTTTGCTGATATACCACATTACTGTGGTGTTGTCTGTTTTTATAAGGAGAACCCCTGGCCTGAGATG
The DNA here is from genome assembly GCF_019279795.1 of Protopterus annectens. Lineage (NCBI taxonomy): Eukaryota > Metazoa > Chordata > Ceratodontiformes > Protopteridae > Protopterus > Protopterus annectens. Next base: position 900,447,251 of record NC_056739.1, read on the forward strand.
GGGGTTTGAAGGATGTCAGAGCCTTTTGTACTACCATCATTTCTTTCTGAATGATATGTAAGGGAAGATGCTGGGCATCTCAAAGACTTTGGGTGCACCTGCCTGCCAGGTGAGCGTCCCAAGCAATGTCTGAGGCATCGGTGGTGATGGGCTGGCCGGTAGGACGGAGGGTGAAGGGAATACACTTGTTTTTGGCACAGGTCTCTGCCCACCAGAGAAACTCGTCCCTTATACATGGGATCAGAGGGAGGGAGGTCTCTAGAGAATGACAGTGCTGACACCAAAGGTTCTTTAGATACCAGTGAAGTCTCCTCATGTGAAGCCTGGCCAGAGGGATTAGGACGACGCAAGATGTCATGTACCCCAGGGCTGGGTAAATTAGAGAGGCAGGAAGCTCTGCTTTTCTGGAGAGAGGAAGGCCATTTGGGATGCTGCATCTAGCAGAGCTCTCAAGAAAATGATCTTCCTGGTGGGAGTTTGCTTTGACTGCTTCCCGTTGTTGGTGAAGTCTTGGGAAGTTAGGAGGGATTAGACAAAGTGAAGTTCATGGAGCAGCTTTTCTTTTCACTCTGCCTGAATGAGGCAGTCATCGAAGTAAGGGTAAATCTGTATATTTCTCTTGTCTGCAAAATGCTATGGCCGGGGCTAAGCATTTGGTGAATACTCTGGGTGCAGTAGATAAGCCAAAGGGCAGTGCAGAGAACTTGTGTTGTGACCCTGCTTTGAAGCGCAGAAATTTCCTGCAGGATTCCCTTATGGGGATGTGGAGGTAGGCATCTTTTAGGTCCAGGGTCACTAGCCAGGTATTTTTTGTCAGCATAGGAAGCAGCAGCTGCAAAGTTAGCATTTTGAATCTGGGGACCACCAGAGAGGTGTTCAGAATGGATAGATCTGAGATGGTGCACCAAGTGCCCTCTTTTCTGGGAAAAAGGAATAGTCTGGAATAAAAGCCTTTGCCCGTTTGTTCTGAGGGGACAGGTTCTACTGCCCCCTGGGATATGAGAGTTTGGACCTGTTTCAATGTCTCTGCCCACTGATTCAGAGGTAAGTCTGGGTATCCTCTTGGAAATGGGAGTTTGTTGAAGGAGAATTTGTATCCCTGAAAAATGACCTTTAAGGCCCATTGGTCCTTTGTTACAGAAAGCCAATTTTGGTTGAAGAGGGTGAGCCTTCCTCCTAGTTTTTGGTGAGTGGGGAGGGGGAGTCATTGGGAGTTTTTGCTTATAACTCCCTGCCTTTGGGGCAGAAGTGGTCCACTGTCTGCTTCTCTGCTGGCCGTGGGATAGGGGGCTGGATGGTCTGTCCCTGCGGGGCTTACCTTGGCCCTATCTGCTAGGTGCAGGGAAGGACCAGTGCTTAGAGCAAAAGTTCCTGCTGAACCTGGGAGGTTGAACCTGAAAGAATTTTTTTACTGTTTGCATAGATTTTGCTTTGTCTTCCATCTTTTTAAGTACCTCTTCTGCTTTTTCACCAAACAAGCCCTCCTTATCTAGGGGTGCATCGATAAGTTTAGACTTGACATGATCGGGGAGAGGTTGTTCCTTCAGCCATCCATGTCTCCTAATAACAAATCCTGTCACTGCTGCCTTGCTAGAGGTTTCTAGGGCGTCATATCCACAGTGTGATGAGTGTTTGGCCACTGGACAAGCAGAGTGCAGTAAATCTGCTAACTCTTTTGAAATGGCACTGTCAGAAAACGTAGAAATCTTTTGTTTTAATACTTCCATAGTCAAAGCACTTAACCACTAAGCCATTTAAGTGTGTTGCCGATATTTTAACATATGGAACTGACAGCAAAGTGCTCTGATAGATAATGCTGCAGAGGTGTATACTTTTTTACCCCAGCTGTCCAAAGTTCTGGAATCGTTGTCAGAAGGAATAGGATTCTTGTCAGAAGGAATAGGATTCTTGGCAGAACTAGTCTTAGCTCCTTTAGGTTCCTGTGTAATGACCTCTTGGTCTGCAGCAGGATTTCTGTACAGGTATTTGAGAGAATCCGGTACTCTGTAACACCTGTCAGGTTTACTGGGAGCAGATGGGAGGGTGTCAGGGGCTAAGCTGGATTCATGCAAAAGATCATCCACCACTTCTAAAATATGGGGGATGGCCAGGGGTCTGTGCTGTGGCAGGTCCAGAAAAGTACAGTTTTGTACCTACCATAAATATAGATGTTCGAGTGTTCACCCTGCTGCAGTCATCACACTTGGGTTATCCTGCCATCAGGCGGTCCCCGCAGTCAGCCTGAATTCCAAAGTCTTGGTCCGGCATCGGTTGCTTTCGCTTCTTCCCTGACGTCAGTGCGCCAGGGGTATATAAGAGGCATCCAATGCCATTTTCTGCAGTTTTTCTTGCCCCAGATGTCAGGTGCCCACAATAGGTAGGCAAAATATATATATGTAGCTAGATAAAAATAAAACAATACCTTTAGGCACAAGCAAATACACCACAGAGGTTGTATAGGATAGAGTGGCATAGATAAGTTCAGCTAGTACAGAGGGGATGGAGGGAGGGTAACCTGGACTGCAACAGGGTGAACACTAAAACATCTACATTTATGGTAGGTACAAAATTGTACTATGTTCATCGTGTTACCCTGCTGCAGTCATCAAACTTGGGTTGAATCCCAAAGCTAAGGATGGGAGGTGGAGTTAAACAGGGTTAGAAGAAGCTAGTAGGCCCTGCAAGACTGCAGTGGCAAAACCAGCTCTAGTCTTAGAATATAGAGGTAAGTGGTAGTGTTTGGTGAAGGTGTGCACTGAACTCCAAGTTGCAGCTTCCAGAATATCCTTGGTTGGCACTCCCCTGAGTAAGGCTGCTGATGTAGCTGTAGCCCTGGTGGAGTGGGACCTAATGTTAACAGGTACCGGTTTCCCATGATGTGTGTAGCAGAAACGTATGCAATGCCCTATCCATTTAGAAATGGTCTGTTTTGAGATAGCTTTTCCTTGTAATCCTGTAGCATAGGCTACAAAGAGCTGCTCAGTTTTTCTGAAAGCCTTAGTTTTATCCAAGTAGTAACGTAATTGCCTGTGAATGTCCAAAGAGTGCAGGAGTCTTTCTCTTTTGTTCTGGGAATTTGGGAAAAAGGTGAGCAATTGAATGGTTTGGTTTAGGGCCACACTGGATACCATCTTTGGCATAAAGGAAGGGTTAATTCGTAGAGAGACTCTGTCTTGATGAAAAATGAGGAAAGGCTCCACTGCCATTAGTGCCTGTAGCTCTGAGACTCTTCTAGCTGAGGTTATTGCTAGTAGCAGGGCAGTTTTCCATGAAAGAAATTTTAAATCAGCTGAAAAAGCTGGTTCAAAGGGCGGCAGTGTAAGCTTTTTCAGAACAAAGTTGAGATCCCAAGTAGGTGTTGGTGCTCTCCTTGGCGGTCTTATGTTCTTAGCCCCTCTGAGGTACTGTCTTAGGAGTGGATGTGAGAATAAAGGAGGATCCGTGTCGTAATGAGCTGAAACTGCTGAGGCGTGCATCTTAATAGATGAAAAGGAAAGTCCTTTGTGCAACATTCTCAGTTAAATATTGTAGAATCTGAGGAATGTTTGGAGCAAGTGGATTTTGGCCTTTAGCCTGGTTCCAGGCACAAAATCTTTTCCATTTTACTGAATAGGTTTTCCTGGTGCTGGGCCTCCTGGCCTCCAGAATGACATCCATAACAGCTTTGGATAGAGGTGTTGGCTGGTTGTTTAGGTAATTTGCCATGCAGCCAGGTTTAAAATCTTGAGCTGGCTGTGTAGAATCTGATTGTCTCGCTGGGTGAGCAGGTGAGGAATCTGTGGTAAAATCCATGGTGGGCCATGTTCCTTAGAACTGGATACCAATGCTGGCGTTGCCAACCTGGTGCAATGAGTACCATTTGTGGCCTCTCTAATCTGACTTTCAGCAGTACCTTTGCTAGAAGAGGCAGTGGAGGAAAGGCATACACTGCTAATGTTTTCCAGCTGAATGAGGGGGCACCCACTTTCCAAGCTTGTGGATGGAATGTCCTTGTGGAAAATTTTTGAAGTTGGTAGTTTTGGGGGCTTGCAAACAGATCTATGTCTGGGCGTCCCCATTTTTGAGCTATCATTGCAAGTACTTGTGGATCTAGTTTCCACTCGTGTGGATCCATGATGTTTCTGCTTAGGTCGTCTGCCAATGTGTTTTTCTTTCCTGGCAGGAATTGTGCTTGTAATTGAACCTGGTAAGACAGTGCTGTGTTCCACAAGGTCATTGCTTGCCTGCATAGAGTGTTGGAATGTGTGCCCCCTTGCTTGTTTATGTACCACATTACTGTGGTATTGTCCGTCTTTGTTATTAGTTGTCCTGGGTGTAAGAGGTCCTTGAAAGCTGTTAGGGCATTCTGTACTGCTAGCATTTCTTTTTGATTGATATGCAGATGCCTCTGATCTGTAGTCCATTTGCCCTGAATGCACTGTCCTGCCATGTGTGCTCCCCAGGCATAGTCCAATGTATCTGTTGTCATAGTTTGCCTGGCTGTGGGTAAGGTAAAAGGCTGACCCTTGTTGAGGTGACATGCCTGTGCCCACCATAGAAACTCCTGTTGAAGGCAAGGAATGAGTGGTATCATTGTTTTCAAGCTGTGGCTGTGCTGAGTCCGTACGCTTTTCAGGTACCATTGTAATTTCCTCATATGCAGTTTTGCAAATGGTATTAGTAGTATGCAAGATGCCATGAATCCAAGGCCTGCAGAATTTTTCTTGCAGGGAGTTGGGTTTTTGTTGCCATTATTTTGAAATATTGAGTCAGCTGTTGTTGCTTGTCTGGCGTGAGATAAGCCATCTGGGCCGTTGTATTCAAGCTGGCACCCAGGAATATTATGTTTTGTGAGGGCACTAGTTTTGATTTCTTTTCGTTTACTGTGTACCCTAGGCAACTTAGAAGGTGTTTGACAAATGCCAGATGCTTTAAAAGAATGTCCTTGCTTTCTGCTTGAATAAGGCAGTCGTCCAGGTATGGGTATATCTGAATTCCTTTTTGTCTGCAGTATGCAATTACTGGTGCCAGGCATTTTGTGAAGACCTGGGCGCAGTAGATAAGCCAAAGGGCAGTGCAGAAAATTGATAATGCGTTGAACCTGCAATGAAGCAGAGGCATCTTCTGCAATTTTGTCTGATAGGGACATGCAGGTATGCCTCCTTGAGGTCCGTTACTAGCCAAGCATTGTTGCCCAGCATGGGAAGAAGCTGCTGTAGTGTTAGCATCTTGAATTTTGGTAACTGCAGATAGGTGTTCAGAACTGAAAGATCCAGAATGGGTCTCTATGCTTTGTCCTTTCTTGGGACTAGAAAAAGTCTTGAGTAAAATCCTTGTCCTTGCTCCTGTGTAGGTACCTGTTGAATGGCTCTCATGTCCATGAGAGCTGTAATTTGTTTTTGTGCCTCTGCCCATTGATTTGGTGGCAGGTTTGGCATTCCTTTTATCCATGGTAAGGTATGAAAATGGAATCTGTATCCTTGAGAGACAATGTTTAGGACCAATTTGTCTTTTGTGATGATGTGCCAGTTGTCTGCAAAAAATGCTTAACCGTCTGCATAGACTTTGCCTTATCCTCCATTTTCTATAAAACCTCTTCTGCTTTGACACCGAATAATACATCCTGCTGTAAAGGTGCATCCAATAATTTTGCTTTAACATGATCAGGAAGGGTTTGTTCTGTTAACCATGCATGTCTACGTATGACAGAGCCAGTAACAGCTGCTCTACAGGAAGCTTCCAATGAATCAAATCCGCATTGTAAAGTATGATGTTATGTGATCCTATCTCGCCTACATTCTGAACTGATGGGTTCGGAGCCGATCCCTCGGCTCCGACTCGGCACGCTTATGCTATAGAGCGAGGCCTCTAATTGGCTGAGCTATCTTTATCCCAGGATGCACCACCACTAATCCCCCAGATCTCGTTTGCCGCTTTCAGAGCTTGGACGTGGTCTCAACATTGGCTGGGCTAAGTACTATTTATTAGGCTTTTTCCTGTCAGTATTTTGCTTCAATTAAATCCAAAAGCTGTTTTAACGGCTATTCTTTGTATACGAGTGTTTTTGTGAATATTAGTTGAGGTTTTTGTGTTATTTCCTGTCAGGGAAGGTTCCCGTTTAAGTTAGAGGGGCCTTCCCCTGTGGTTTCTACTACCTTAGTTGTTGTGTGTGGGTCAAGTACCCGTTTAAGTTAGAGGGTCTTGACCCTCTTTACCTCTTTATCTCTTTTTTTCTTTGGACAGTTTGTCTTGTTAAAAAAAAAAAAAAAAAAAAAGGCTTTAGTTTAAAAATTTAACACTAAACTAGTGATATATTTTTTCTTGTGTGTCAAACCTTATTTCTAGTTGTGGTTAACTGTGTTTTGGCTTGATTATGTCGAAAGAACACAAACCCTCCGGGTTTAAAAAATGCACGAGGTGTGGCTTCAAAATGTCCATAACGGACGACCACTCCTCGTGCGTCTATTGCCTAGGTGCTAAACATCTGCAAGAGTCGTGCAGTGTATGCCATGCGTTCTCTTCTAGAGTCCTCCAGGAGAGGAAAAACAAATTAATCCTCAAAGGATTAATCATGCCTTCCTTCGAGGAGGCTTTATCTTCCTCTCCGTCTCCTTCTAAAAAGAGGAAAGCGTTGGCTCTGACCAGTCAGTCGGAACCGACCGCTAAAAAAACTAAGCAGACTTTTCCATCGGCTCCACGGACTTCGGAGCCGAGGTCGGAACGGTCTGCCTCGATGCCTCCAGCCTCGACTCCTCTGGTTTCGGAGCCGAGGTCTGGGGCATCGAGAGGCGGGTCACCCTCATCGGCTCCACTGATATTGGAGCCGATAAGGGTTATCAGCTCAGACACTTCCCCCTCGGAGCCGAAGTCCTTATCAGCACCGAGGGAAATTTCCTTGAAACCTTCCTCGGAGCCGATAATTGTTGAGTCGTTTTGGAGCCGGTCCCCGAGCCCTTCGGAGCCGATGGAGAAATCGGTTCGGGCCCGATCGGTATCCTCGAGATCATCCAAGATGTCTGATTCGGACATCGACAGGGTGCTCGCCGACTCTTCCAGTCTCCGGTGTTCCAAAAGCTGGTTTCGGCTCCAGCCCATTTGGCTTTGGAGCCGATGGTCCACTCCCCTACTCTGTTTCCTCCTCCAACAGCTTCTGCACCGTTGGAGCCGGTGCTGGTGGAACCTGTGGAGGTGTTAGGGTCGGGCCCGACCCTTGCTCCAACTCCGGCTCTTGGGTCGGAGTTCAGTGCACGGACTTCTTCCTTCGGCCCTGGGGGGGAGGCTTCGGGATTGATGCTTTCGGTCCCAAGTCTCCCTCTTGGTGCGTCGGCGGGAGTACCGTCCACTGTCGTGGCCACGGAGGTGGGACCCTCCCAGGATTCTGGTGGTCCCGCCTTCAGGGCTATGAGGAGTGCTTTAGCCAAATCCTCCTTGGCTACCTCCACAGTTTCCCGAGCTCCTTCCCTACATTTGGAGGCTGGGTCGTTGGCAGTCCCCCTGTCCTTAGACAGCGGAGCCCCTGGGCCTCAGGTTACCCCCGCTGGGGTTTCTCCCCCTCCTGGAGGTCCTTCTGAAGCCTCTTCGGAAGAACCTCCCAGGAAGAGAACGTGCAAGAGGAAGCACGTTGACTCCCCTGATGAGTCTCTGACATCTGACACTGATCTCGATGATGCAGAAGGGTCCCCCAAGTCGTCCTCGGATGATGTCTCCTTTGCAGACATCCTGGAAGCCCTAAAACAACGAGGCGGCTGGCAGTCCAAACCTCCCTCTGCTGATGAGTCGGTGTTCCTGAAGGCCTTCGGGGCTCAGCCCTCCGCCTCCTGGGTGTCTCCGCCCTTCGACGAGCTCTTGGATTTGATCTGTCGAAGGGCGTGGGAACACCCAGACTCTGTGGAACCGGTGCCCGCTCGTCCGAACAAATTTCTCTCGGCGCCCCCGGATAGAGAGTTCCTTACTAAGGGTGTGGCTGTAGATGCTATGGTGGTGGCATCTGCTACCCAGCAAGATGTAGCAGAGGCTTCTCCGTCCGTCCATCTTCCTAATAAGGAGTCTAGGAGCATGGATCGGTATGGAAAGCGCACCCTTAGTTCAGCGGCCTTTACACTGAGGTCCTTGAACTACCTGACGCACTTTACGAGATTCCAGAGGGATCTGATTAAGGAGCTATCAGATACCCTCTTGGGTAACCTGCCTGAGGAGCTGGCCCAGACAGTTGGCTCTCAGCTGGCTACAATGTCGTCCATTTCGAACTCGTCCATGAGGCTCATTTCGTATGCGGTCGAAGGGGCGAGTAGAGCGGCGGGTACAGGCATTGCTCTACGGAGACAAGCCTGGCTCCGCCTGTGTCATTTCGCGGAGGCCTTTAAGTCTTCATTTGCCGACGCCCCCTTTGATGGGTCCTCCCTGTTTGGACCCAAGGTAAAAGACACAGTAACCCGCTGTGAACAGGAAGGTAAGACTCTGACTGCCGTAGGGGCACGATTTTCCACTCCCTTTCGGCCTTATCCCAAGGCTAAAGAGGAGGGAAAATGTGGTTCCGTAGATCTCAGAAGCCTTACCCCTCTCAGCAGGAAGGTTCCCCTCCAGAGGCAGAGGAGGGAAATTCATCGAAGACGCCGTCCCAGAGGCGGCAGAGGCCCTCGCAACACTGGAGACCGCGAGTCCTTTCGTGGCTCTTCAGCCTTTCATAGTCCCTGAGGGATTGCCCGGCTGTGCTGCTCGGAGCCAGTCGGGGTCGTTCTCGAAACACCTGAAGGCCTGGGAAGGGATCACTCAGGACCGATGGGTGCTTCGGATTATCGCCGGAGGTTACTCCATCCCATTCTCTCACCCCCCCCCCTCCGTCCAACAAAATCCCCCCCCTGCCACCCAGTCAACGGGATACTGCAGCCTCAGAAATTTCAAAGCTGCTGCAAAGGAGTCATCAACCGGTCCCCGCAGACCAGATCGGATTAGGGACTTACTCAAGATTCTTTTTGGTGCCAAAAAAGACCGGGGACTTGAGGCCCATTTTGGACCTCAGCATCCTAAACCGTTCAGTCAGAAAGTCCAAGTTCTGAATGGTCACTCTACAAACCATTCTCCCATTGCTGGAGAAAGGTGTTTGGATGTGCTCCATAGATCTCAAGGACGCGTATTATCATATCATGGTACATCAAGCGTCCAGGAGACATCTGCGCTTCAGCCTAGGAGGCAGTCATTTTCAGTTCCATGCGCTGCCCTTTGGTCTCACCACAGCCCCCAGGGTGTTCACCAAGTGCTTGGCAGTAGTGACTGCTCACCTGAGAAGTCTAGGATTCCAGGTGTTTCCGTATCTAGACGACTGGCTCCTAACTGCCACCTCCAAGCATCTACTTCTGCGGAGCCTACAAGCCACTATCTTACTGGGCAATTCCCTTGGAATCACCTTCAATTGGCCAAAGTCTGTGTTGTGGCCATCTCAACGAATAAGATTCATAGGGGTAGAGATAGACTCAAACCAAATGCTGGTCTATCTACCTTCGGACAGGATTCAAACCATACAAAATCAAGTTCGAGCCTTAATTCCCAGGTCCAAAGCCCCAGCCAGAATGGTCCTGCAGTTATTGGGATCCATGTCGGCAACAGTTCTTCTAGTCCCCTTGGCAAGGTTGCACATGAGAATCCTCCAGTGGCTTCTTTCAGCTCAGTGGTCCTTTCAGGAACTCCCTCTCAGTCACCTCATATGGATCACGGAATCTTGCAAACGGGACCTTCGCTGGTGGCTAGTACCCTCCAATTTGGATCAGGGACGACCCTTTGTTCTTCCTCCTCCGGCGGTCACTTTGACCACGGACGCCTCCCAGACGGGGTGGGGGGAGCATTCCCTGGGCAGGTCAGTCCAAGGCAAATGGCAACCGGAAGAGTCTCTTCTTCATATCAACATCCTAGAAATGAGGGCAGTACTCCTGTCCCTTCAAGCCCTTCACGATTATCTCCCACAGGGCGTAATCGCTGTTCACTCAGACAACATGTCAGTTGTCTGGTACCTGTACAAACAGGGAGGGACCAGATCCTATCCTCTTTGCAGAGAAGCCATGAGAGTTTGGGAATGGGCAGTCTCAACCAAACGCTTCCTAGTGGCTACTCACATACCGGGCAAGTCCAATGTCATAGCCGACAGACTGAGCAGAACAATCCTCTCCCCTCACGAATGGTCTCTGAATATGACAGTGGCAAGTCAGATTTTCAACGAATGGGGAGTTCCGTGTTGTGACCTCTTCGCGACTCCTCTGAATGCGAAGTGCAAGGAATTCTTCTCCCTAATCCCGGCTCCAGGGAAGAGCCCCATGGACGCATTAGTCCATCCTTGGCCCACCGGCTTGCTTTATGCCTTCCCTCCAGTTCCACTCTTCCCCAAGGTGATTCAAAAGGCATCTCTCTTGGGGAGCAATATGATCTTGATTGCTCCTTACTGGCCTCGTCAAGTGTGGTTTCCCTATCTTCGGAAACATGCCCTGGAAGGTCCATGGTTTCTGGATCAGATACCAGACCTACTGGTTCATCAGTCGGGACTATTCCACCAGTCCCTACACACCTTAAAATTGACGGCTTGGCTCCTCCTCTTCCGACGATAGTTAGGAGTCATACATTGGATCCAGATGTTGTACACATATTATCTTCGGCCCATAAGTCTGCTACAAAGAAACTGTATGCTAGCAAATGGAAAAGGTTTGCTATTTGGGCTCAACTCCGGGGCCTGGACCCCATTTCTATTCCCGTGGCAGAAGTACTAAAATTTCTGACCTCTCTTTTCAATCAAGGCTCTTCAGTTTCTACCATCAAAGTACAATTGGCAGCAATTTCTAATTTTCACGAATCCATAGACCCACCTTTAATGAGCAACAGATTGTGTAAGACCTTCTTGAAAGGTGCTGCTCTATTAAGACCTCCGATTTCTCATCCTGCACCTTCTTGGGATCTCGATATAGTGTTACGCGCCTTGACTTCTTTCCCCTTCGAACCAGCAGCCACATGTGATCTAAAGTTTCTATCATGGAAGACAGCCTTTCTGGTGGCGATTACTTCTGCCAGAAGAGTTTCAGAGCTTCAAGCTTTGTCAGTGAAACCCCCGTACTTGGTTTTTCATAAAGACAGAGTATCCCTCAGACCAAATCCTTCCTTTGTTCCTAAAGTTTGTTCTACTTTCTGCTTACAACAATCGTTAGAGCTTCCAGTTTTTTTCCCAAAATACTCTAACAAAGCGGAATTCATATTCCACACACTAGATGTCCACAGACAGCTACGTTTTTATTTAGACAGGACCAAACAAACAAGGAAAACAGATCAGTTGTTTGTATCCTTTGCAGATAACAGATTGGGCAACGCTGTCACAAAGGTCACTATTGCCAAATGGATCAGGGACTGTATTACTCAAGCATATATTTATTCTAACAAAGAGCTTACCACCTCTGTCAAGGCTCATTCTACAAGGGCTATGTCTACTTCGGTAGCATTTCATTCTAAGCTTGCTATTAGTGACATTTGTGCTGCGGCTACATGGTCTTCCCGCACCTTCATTTCCCAGTACAAATTAGATGTGGCTTCTAGAGGACGAGCTTCATTTGGTTCCACAGTGCTCAGGAGTGTTTTCCAATGAGCCACCCGGGATTTAGGTGCTAGGGGCGCTGTCCCATCAGTTCAGAATGTAGGCGAGATAGGATCACATAACATCTTTTAGTTATGTACTCACCATAACTTCAGATGTTTGGGATCCATCTCTACATTCTAATAACTCCACCCTCCTTCCCCCTTCCTTGGAGATCAGAGGATATCAGAAGGTCCGAATCCTGTTGTTTCATCTTGAAACATCTAACAATGTTATATAACCAAGTTGTGCATGTGTGCATGAATGCGGACAAACAAGATCTGGGGGATTAGTGGTGGTGCATCCTGGGATAAAGATAGCTCAGCCAATTAGAGGCCTCACTCTATAGCATAAGCATGCCGAGTCGGAGCCGAGGGATCGGCTCCGAACCCATCAGTTCAGAATGTAGGCGAGATGGATCCCAAACATCTGTAGTTATGGTGAGTACATAACTAAAAGTTTGCCCACCTGTTCAGCTGCATGCAACAGATCCTGCATTTCCTTGAATTCAGACTGTTCAGTATGTGTGCTCATTTTTTGTTTTAATTGAGACATTAGGAATTGCTGATATTTCAGCATGTGAAACTGACAATTTAATGCTCTCACAGCCAGAGTTGCTGAGGTGTAGATTTTCTTTCCCCATCTATCTAGGGCTCTGGAATCCCTTTCAGAGGGCACAGGATTTTTAGCCATAGAAGCTTTAACTCCCGTAGGACCCTGGGAAATTCTTTCTGGGTCAGCCACAGGGCTTCTATAAAGGAATTTGTGTGAGTCAGGTACTCTGTAGTATCTCTCTGGTTTGGCTGGAGCAGGAGGTAGAGAGTCTGGATTTAGACTAGACTCCAAGTAAACATCATCCACAATATCTAAAACTGGAGGGATAGCAAGAGGTCTGTGCTGGGGTAGTAAAAGGAACTCTCGGAGCCTTTTCTTAGAATCAGAGTAGTCCTGGCCATCACAGTGGAAATGTTCCCTCATGGTATGTAAAGTTTCCCCAAAGGAGTAGTCTTCAGGGGGAGATGCTGAGGGAATAGAGTCTTCAGCATCAGAGTCTTCATAAGGTGGAAAAGTGTAATCCTGTTCCTCAGAGAAATCTGAGGAAATTGAAACCTGGTCAGAGGAAGCATAATCCTCCTCTTGTCTTGATCTTTTATCAGGAGGGGGATGGGAACCCCTGATTAGGGTAATCAAATCTTCAGCCATCTTAAGCATCTGTTGCTTAGGCATGGGGCCTTGAGTTGTAGACTGATGTACAGTCTTCTTTGGTTTTAAAGGAGTTTTAAGCTTAGCGTGTAGTCGATCTGAAGACACCTTCTGCAACCAAAGGTGTTTCCACTGCACCTTCTACTTCTGCTCTGGTGCTGGAAAGGCCTAATTGAAGATGGCTGCGTCGGCCTAGTAGACTCCACTTGAGAATCCGCAGCTGTCTGGGGTTCCAGTTCTGCGGTCGTCAGGGGCTGCATAGGCACCTCACTGAAAACCGGAGAACCGGCGGCAGGCCCAGCAGAGAGCTCGGAATCTGGCTTGTTCCTAGGTTGCCTGTCCTTATCCTTGCGTTTTTTTATGCATGCCGATTGTCAGCTGCTCCAATGGCATGATATAATTAAATTTCCTGCCAAAATAATGTCATGCGAAGTTAAAACGCCGTTTGATAGTTCGTTTATTAAACCTAGCACAAAACCGACAACCTGTGACGTTGTGGTCTGGGCCTAGGCAAGGAATACAATAGGAATGGAAGTCCTTATGAGGTATTTGCTTCCCACAAGAAATGCAATTGTTAATTTTTTCTGACATCGGACTGAGGCAAGAAAAGGTTCTCCAATGGGGTACTTAGCTTTATTGAAGACTTCGGATTAAAATTCGAATCGAAAATCTCAGGTGTCGGCCGACCGGCACTTGCGAACTGCTTCTGCTTCGGGCACCGCGCAACAAGAAAGACTGAAGAAAATGGCATTGGATGTCTTTTTTATACCCCTGGCGCACTGACGTCAGGGAAGAAGTGATAGCAACCGACGCTGGACCAAGACTTTGGAATTCAGGCCGACTGCGGGACCGCCTGACGGCAGGATAACCCAAGTGTGATGACTGCAGCAGGGTAACACGATGAACATCTAGTCTTTTCTTAGACTGGGGAAAGTCATGAGATTCCCAATGGAAAAGTTCACTGAGGGTGTGAAACGTTTCCCCAAAGGAAAGGTCCTCTGGAGGCAAGGCAGAAGGGATAGATTCCTCTGCATCTGAATCCTCATAACCAGTCAGAGGTTGCTGTTTCTCTTCAAAATCTGAATGGTCAGATTCCTCAGAATCCTGTTCTGTCAAATTCTGGAGAAGGGTGCCTCTTCCTTTTAGAAGTTGTGGCCTGACTACCCTGGATAAGGGAGATGAGATCCTCTGCCATTTTAAGCATTTGTGCTTGAGGTGGTGGTGGAGCAGGAGCAAGATGGTGGCTAGATGCAGATTTTCTACAAGTGGCTGGCTTCTAGGCCTGAGAAAACCCGTCACTCTGAGAGAAACAGTAGTCGGATGAGAAGACATTGGTTTTTGTCTTAGAATCGGTAGTGCGAAAGGCCTCCTCGGAAGCCGGTGCCTGGGTCGCGGCTCCAGACCCAACAGACAGCCAGCCAAAGGCTCGAAAGATGAAGATTTCTGCGGCATACCAGACTCCGAAAGGGTCTCGGTTGAGGCCTGCGTAGATATAGAATTGGGCATCAGGGGCTGAGAAACTGCCTCACTGAATTCCAGAGAACTGATGACCTGGTTAGCGGTAGAGTCGTCGGAAGGCTTAGCCTTGTGTGGTCTGTCTCTATCTTTACCTCTGCATTTTTTCGGAATGTCCACGTATATTTGGCTGATGGATGCCATACCAGAATGCAAAGATGGAACATGAAAATAACTGTCTACAAGAGATTTATGGCGAATGGTTCTCACATTAAAGAGGGCACAGAACTGGCAATGGTGGACGTCGTGGTCTGGACCTAACCACTTGACGCAGTAAGAATGGAAGTCTTGGTATGGCATCTGTTTTCTGCAGGCGATTCTAAATTGTTAACTTTTTCGGACATCGGTTAGTGCAAGAAAAAAGGTTCCTCAACGGGGAACTTAGCTTTAGAAGTTTTCAGCTGAAATTCAAACTCTGGTATGGACCAACTGGCACTCGTGCAAACTGCTTCTGCTACGGGCTCCATGGCAAGAAACACTGATGTAATGACGTCTGCTGCCTTGCTTTATAGCACTGATTGACCTGATGTCAGACTACAGGCGACTCTAGTCGACACAAAAAAAAAACATTGACTCTGGTATTTGAGCTGGCCGAGGGCTACCACAGCAGGGATAACCCACAGGTGATGACTGCAACAGTGAAACATGAAGAACATCTATAACACAGTCCTGACAGGATCCATGACACACAGCAACATTAGTGTTTCATCCACCAAGCCTGTAAGGTGTAACACTCAAAAAACAAATTTTCTTCTCACTGGAGACTTAACAGTGACACACGGATGTCCAACTCACCAGGCTGGACAAGGAGAAAGTCACAGTCAGCTGCCTGTCCAGTGGCAGGATTCGTCAGATCACACATGCATTCATGTCTCTCAGCAACAAATACTGTTATGACTCTGACATAGCTCACGTTGGTGTGAATGACCTGAGATGCACCTCACTGGACGATATGAAGAGAAACATGGTTGAGCTCTCTGAGTATGTGTCCCTGGCAGGTATGTCCCTAGCCCTGAAAGCATATTACCCTCACCACGAATGATGTCACAGTATAAACAAAAAAATGACATTTCAATAATTGGCTCAGTTTTTGGCGTCATTCAAAGGGGATCCAGTTCCTGTTATCCTAGGTAGCCATGCTAGACAAAGCTTACTGCTTTGCCTGAGACGGTTTGCACCTAACACCTCTAGGCTTTGGCTACTGGCAAAGACTCTTGCCTCTCCCACAGTGCCTTTTTTAGGCACGGTCTCGAAAGCAACATTATCAACATGAAATTAACCAATCAGAACAAAATAAGGGTCATACTGCTAAATGCTAGGAACTTAAACCAAAAACTACTCTACCTGGAAGTGCACTTCTATCACTAGAAGATGTAGCTGTCAGTGTAGTTACAGAAACATGGTACAAGACCTCTCAGACTACCCCCACCTTACAATGCTACAATGCATTCCACAGATTTAGACCACAAAATGAGGGTGTGAAAACCAAAGGAGGCAGTGTTTCAATCTATATTCAAGATAAATTCACCTCCTGTCTACTTAGACTGGACAACTCCATGGAGTTACTCCAGGTCCAGGTTACAGTGGGGGGCAAGATCCCCATTCAAATCACAGTAAGTTACAGATCCCCCTCCATGGCTCACAATTCCCATGAAGCCAACTTGACCAAACTGGAGACAATCCAAGTTTTGTCGAACACACTGGTTGTGGGAGATTTCAATTATCCCACCATCAACTGGGAAACCTATGCTAGCCCTAACTCATCATTGCAAAAGTTCCTCGACTTTAATTCAAATGCCCTGGAACAAACTGTCCACACCCTGACAAGGGGAACAAACTTTCTGGATCTGGTGTTCACCAACATGTCAAAGAGATGCAATGCTACAACTGTCAGACCCTCATTAGTTAAAACTGACCACAATCAGTCACCTTCGAGCTGGCACTAACATCAGAACTCACAAAGGGTGATATCAGACTGAAAAACTTCACCAAGGCAAACTATTCCCTCCTAGGTGAAGGCATAAATGCATTCCAAGCCACGCCCCAAGCTTAAAGTGGTAACTACGCCAAAGCTTACGTAAAAGCCCCTTCCAATCACTTGCATAACTGTATAAATTTGGCCGTACCAGAAAGAATCAAAGCCAGAGCCCCAAGTAAAAACAAGCTACCATGGTGGACATTCAACACTAAAAAGAAGTTAAGTACTTACCATGTTTGTAGTCCATCTAGCCCTTCATTCTTTCATATGGGTTCGGAGCCAATCCTCAGCTCAGATTCGGACGATTACAAAGCTCGAAGTCTCTAAGCTGGCTCGTGGCAAGGTAGGTATCCCATAATGCACTAGCAAGAATCTCCAGATCTTGTTTGCTGATGACTATAAAAGTGATATAAAATATTTCCACAAGGAAAAACAAAGATGAAAGGTCTCCAACCCTAAGGAAGATAGACATTATCTTGTCTCCAGATCCTCGAAGGAGAAGGATACAAGGAAGGGGGTAGGTGGGTGGGTTCGCAAGAATGAAGGGCGAGATGGACTACAAACATGGAACATTATGGTGAGTACATAACTTCTTTATGTTCTGTAGTCCTATCCCGCCTTCATTATACTCCTAAGAACCATGGAACCAAAGGAGGCTCTACCCTTGGAGGCTAAGTCCAATTTGTAATGAGTAATAAAGGTATGAGGGGTAGCCCAAGTTGCTGCTGCACATATACTGTCCATTGGAATTCTGGCTTGAAAAGCTGCAGATGTGGATATAGATCTGGTGGAATGAACTTTAATTTTAAATGGGAGTTCTTTGTCACTAGAAGAGTAAATAAAAGATATGCAATTTGAAATCCAGTTTGATAACGTTATCTTGGAGACTGGCATTCCTTTTCTCGTCTCCGAAAAAGATATAAATAATTGGTCTGATCTTCTGAACTCTTTTGTTCTATGTAGATAGAACCTTAACTGTCTGTATACATCAAATTGATGAATCTTACATTCCGCTTTGTATGATTTGGAAAAAAGACTGGCAGATCAACAGTTTGATTAATATTTGATTGTGAACAAATCTTGGGGGCGAAGGAAGGGTTAGTGCGAAGGGAAACTCTGTCTCTGTGAAATATCAAGTAAGGAGGTTTGACAGAGTGCCTGCAGCTCTGACACTCTTCTGGCGGGCGTAATGGCTATCAGAAAAATGGTCTTCCATGATAGGAATTTTAAATCACATGTATGTGAAGGTTGAAAAGGCGGTGAGGTAAGTTTCGAAAGAACAAAATTTAGATCCCAGGGAGATATAGGTTCTTGAAAAGGAGGTTTTAGTAAGGTAGTGCGTCTTTTAAAAAAGATTTACACAATCTGTGAGCCATAAGATTAGGTTCATGTTGTCCCAAATGAAAATTGGAGATGGCTGCTAATTGAACTTTGATAGTAATAGCAGCTGATCCTTGATAAAAAAAGTTCGGTCAGAAATTCTAACACTAAAGGGATGAAGGCTGTGGATAGATCTATGTTCCTAGCTTGTGCCCAGAGAGAAAACCTTTTCCATTTGCTAGCGTACAATTTTCTCGCAAAAGGTTTATGAGAAGATGTCAGGATATGTGTAACTGCAGGGAAGAAATCATGAAGCCTGACTAGGGATGGAAGTGGAGCAGCCACGTTGTCAAGTTGAGGGTGTGGAGACTGGGATGGAACAAGCCTGACATATGTGTCAGAAGGTCTAGCACTGGGTCCAGAGTACATGGATCGTCCAGAAGGTGATGACCTAGAAAGGGGAACCAAATATGACGAGGCCAGTAAGGAGTGATGAGAATCATTCTGCTTCCCAGAGTCTATGTTTTTTGGATCACTTTTGATATTAGCAGAAAGGGAGGAAAAGCATAAAGAAGTCCTGAGGGTCAATTGTGGACAAGTGCGTCTCTCAGTGTCTCCCCTCAGGGGGAGGGGATAAGGATGAAGTAGCTGCTGCATTTGGTGTTCATTAGGGTGGAAAACTGATCGCAGCAAGGCTGTCCCCATTTGCAGAAAATCTGTTCCGCGACTTTCTGATTCAGAGACCACTCATGAGGCATCAAAATTGCCCTGCTGAGCTTGTCGGCTATCACATTGGTTCTCCCCGGGATATGAGTTGCAACTAGAAAGCACTGGGAAGAAATCGCCCACTGCCAAACACGGAGAGCCTCTCAACATAGGGGGTAGGATCTGTTTCCCCCTTGTTTATATACCATACCACTTGACATACTGGATTGCTATTGTCCCTAGAGGAAGAAAGTCCTGAAGTGCTTGCAACACTAGTAGCACTGCTCTCATCTCTAGAACACTGATATGCAAGTGAGCCTCATATTCTTGCCATGTGCCTTGGACTGTCCTTCCTAGATACTGCCCCCCCCCCCCCCCCATCTGGGAGGTATCTGTGGTCACAGTAGCAACTGGCTGGTGAGGAATGAACGGTCTCCCTATCGTTAACTGAATGGACTGGATCCACCAACAAAGGTCCTTTTTGCAAGATTCCATTATTAAAATGGGATGTGACAGAGGCAGTTGCTGAAGAGACCACTGGGAAAAGAGTAGCCATTGTATAATTCTCATATGTAGTCTGGCTAGCAGAACTAGAATTATAGTAGAGGTCATGGTTCCTAGAAGTTTGAGCACTGTCTTCGCTTTGACCTTGTGTTGGGGAAGCAGGCTGTATATTTGTTGTCTTAGATTTTGCACTCTGTCTGAAGGAAGGCGAGCCATCATTGTGACTGTGTCTATTTCTGCACCTATAAAAGTCACATACTGAGAGGGCGACAAGACAGACTTTCCCCAATTTATAGTAATGCCTAGCTGAGTGCCGACTCGGATGGTTGAATCCCTTGGTTGTAGAAGTAGGTGCCTGGTGGTGTCAGTCAGCAGCCAATCGTCCAGGTACGGAAACACTTGGAATTCAAGATGTCTCAAGTGAGCCGTTACTACTGCCATGCATTTGGTGAACATCCCGGGGGCTGTGGTGAGACCAAAGTGCAGTGCACGAAATTGGTAATGACTGGCTCCCAGCCGGAAGCTTAAATGCCTCCTTGGTGCTCTGTCCATTTTTATGTGATAGTATGCATCTTGGAGGTCTATAGAGCACATCCAGTTGTCTTTCCCTAACAGAGGGAGTATAGACTGCAGTGTTACCATTTGGAACTTGGACTTCTTCATTGATTCGTTTAACTTGCTGAGGTCCAAGATGGACCTCCAGTCCCCTGTTCGTTTTGGCACTAAAAAGAATCTGGAGAAAGCTCTGAATTCTATCTGGTCTGCGGGGACGGTTTGGATGACTCTCTTTTAAGCAACTTTTGGACTTCTATAGTTGCTTGATCCCTGTGACTGGGTGGAACATCTGGGATTCTCTTGGTTAGATGAGGTGGGAAAAAAAAGGGTATGGAGTATCCTCTGGAAATTATTCTTTGTACCCACTTGTCTTGTGTGATGTCATGCCAGGCTTCTGGTTACAAAGATACGCGACCCCTGACTGGCTCCAAAGAAGCGCAGTCGGGCCCCACTTCAGGAGCGCTGATAGGGACTTCCACGAAAGGAATCGCGGTCACACTGATTTTGCAGACCCCCCCCCCCCACACACACACACACCTTTACGGCGATGTCTACCACTATTTCCTCCTCCTCTGTCTCTGGAGAAGGAATCACCTTGTGTGTCTGTGAAAAATCTCTGAGATTTCTTGAACCACATTTTTCCGCCTCTCTGACCTTGAGGGTATGGTCAAGAAGGGACAGAAAAACGTACTCCCACGGCAGAGAGAGTCTTCCCTTCCTGGTCACATCTGGTGAGCGTGTCTTTTACCTCTGTTCCAAACAGAGAGGAACCGGCAAAAGGGGCGTTGGTAAATGTAGATTTGAAGGGTTGTGCAAAGTTACATAAGCGCATCCAGAGTGTCTCCCAAGGGAAACTCCTGAACACGCTGCCTGCTCGCTCCATCTGCTGTGTAAGATATCAGCCTCATGGAGGAGTTAACAATAGAGTTTAAGGTGGACAACTGAGCAGTAACCTTTTCAGGGACACCTTCAGTTAAAGTACCTTGGAGATATCTCCTTGGTCTTTTAGATCATCTCTTTGAAGCCTAGTGAAATGGGTGAGGTAATTCAGCGATCTGAGTGTAAAAGCCGCTGAAGAAAAAATACGCTTCTCGTATCTGTCCATCGTTCGAGACTCTTTGTTCGGTGGGTGGACAGATGAAGTTTCTGCTAGCTCCTTCTTTGTGGCTGCTGCCACCACCATGGCATCTACAGGCACACCTTTGGTCAGAAACTCTTTTTCCCTAGGAGCTGAAAGAAATTTGTTCGGCCTTCTGGGGACTGGTTCCACAGCATTAGGAGTTTCCCACTCCTTTTGACTCACCAAATTCAACAGCTCATCGAAAGGTGGAGACACCCAAGAGGCTGAAGGTTGAGACCCGAAAGCCTTCAGGTACACTGACTCCTCATCAGAAGGGGTGGCAGTGGGCCAGCCACCTCTATGTTTCAGGATCTCTAGGATATCTACGAAGGAGATATCACAGGATGACCTAGGGGACCCTTCTGACTCCTCGAGGTCAGTATCAGAGGTGATTGACTCATCAGGGGAGTCTACGTGCTTCCTCTTGCAAGTTCTCTTCCGAGGAGGCGCCTCAGAAGGGTATTCTGGGGAGGTCTCAGAAGACTGGGGGCCACCCAAGGGGGGCTCCTGAGGCTTGCGGGTCTCTGCTGTCAAGAGAGAGATGGTGCTGAGACATAGGTCGGTGCTTGAGGGGGAAGAGCATCAATACCCTTGTGTAGAGCTGAAGATCTAGACAGCATGCTCATCACCTCGAAGGCAGATCTCTCCTGCTCCGAGGGCAACACCGGTTCCGAGGAAGCGGAAGTAGCCCCAAAGCGATCGGCTCCAAGACAGATGTAGGATCCGAGGTCAACCGAGCTGACGCACCGAGAGGTAGGCTCCGAACAGAAGAGGTTTGGGTCTTAAGAGCCCCCATCGAGGCCGACTGGTGAGCTTCGGCTCCTATGCACCAGGGATGGCACCGAGGGTGTTGGAGGGGAACTCTGCTCCGAGACAGACAGTTGGGGTGCTGGAACCGACGGTTACACAACAAATGGCACTGATAGCTCTGTCTCTGAAAGACCGGCATGGTTCGGAGAAGGAACAGAAGAAGGTAAAACGGCCTTAGACGGCTCCGGAACAGATTGGGTTGGAGCAGACAACAAATTTGCTAGCGCCGACTTCAATAGTCTAAGCACCACCCTCTCGACATCCTCCTCAGAAAGGCTCCTGGAGGATCTGAAAGACAAGGTAGGGGATCGAGAGCTCTGCAAAATCAGAGATCTAAGTGTTGGGGATACTGGTAATAAATCTCTTGACCAGCTCTGAGGTATGGCTTCAGCTATCGGCTCCGAAAAACTTGGGGCCGAAACTGGAAGGTCTATGTCAATAACCTCCAAAGGCATAGGAGCCGAAGTAGTAGCAGGTTTGTCAATTGTGGCAATTTTCTCTGGCAGTCCTGATTTAGCAGTTGGTGTAGGAGACTGTCTTTTCATTGACTTGACCTTCTATTTTTTTTTAGAAGAGGGAGACTTGGAGTGAGAAGAGGAAGAGTTAGCTAAATCTTCCTCAAAGGAAGGTTTAAGGAGACCTTTTAAAAAGAGTTTACTCTTCCTTTCCTGGAGAACCCAGGAACTAAAAGAATGGCAAAAAATATGTGTCTCCTGTAGATGTATGGCTCCCAAGCAATAAACACAAATACTATGCCCGTCAGTCAGGGACATTTTAGGCATTTCTTGAAACCCTAAGGTTTATGATCTTTAGTTTCCTTAGACATACTACCACAATGACAATCACAGACTATAAGAAGAGAGGACAATGTCCTCTAACTTAAACGGGCCTAGCCCTGCTCAAGAAACAACACAAGGGAGAAAAACAACAGAGGACTAGGTCCACTAACTTAAACGGGCCTAGCCCTGCTGAGGAAACAACCCACAAGGGAAAAAGACAATAGCGGACTAGGTCCTCTAACTTAAACGAGCCTTGCCCTGAACAGAGGGGTAGGCGAGACAGAGAATAAACAAGCAACAGACAAAGGCAAAGATAGGTCCTAACCACAAAAACGGACCTATGCCTAAAAAATGATTAGCAATAACTAGCGCACAGAAAAAACAAAAGGATACCACTAAGGAAGGCCTGCGGAAGTGACGGCCAACAATTAAGAACAATTTGCAATAAAAGTTCAAACACACACTAACTACTACAAGTTAACAACAGTAAGCTATCAATACTAAACTAACTATTATAGTCAGAAACGATCACTATAAAATATGTGAAGAAGGAAATATTCCAACTTAGCCACGGCCAAGAAAGAGAACACTTCTGAACTCATAGACGTGGCAATCGAGATCTGGGTCTTCTTACTAGTGCATTATGGGATATGTACCTTGCCACGAGCCAACTTGGAGACTTCGAGCTTTGTAATCGGTCAAGTCGGAGCCTAGGATTGGCTCCAAACCCATATGTAAGAATGAAGGCGAGATAGGACTACAGAACATCAAACGTTACAATAAGCACAAAAAGTTGCTGTCCAAGAACACAAAGGCAGGGTCTCAACAATGGAAAAGCACCCTCCTCTGCCTCAACAGTCAAACCTTCACCCAACCCCCCCCCCAACCCTACATATCTGAACAGCAGATCCTCAAAGCTTTGTCCAAAGCAAAGAATACAGCCTCTGTGGGACCACACATCATCCCAGGCTGTCTTCTAAACAGGCTAAAACATGAACTAGCATCACCACTAAGTACCTTTTTCAGTCATAGCCTAACCACAGGCTTTGTTCCTGCAGAATGGAGAACAGCAACAGTTATTTCCCTCCACAAATTACAGGAGAATTACAGATCCATAAGTCTGACCAGTCTCCTCTGTAAGCCCACAGAACGCATTATGGACCTCATAAATACAGACACAGGTGACCTCCAAACCCTGGATCCTACCCAACTTGGCTTCATGAGGGGCAGATCGTGCCGGTTAAATCTGGTGGATTTCTTTGAAAATGTGACCAAACCACTGACAAGAGCAAATCTGTGAACACAGTGTAGCTCAACCTGGCAAAATATTTTGACACAATCCCATATTCAGGCATTACCGATATACTTAGCAAACTGAATGTAAACCCCTTCATTGCAAGATGGGTTGTCAAACTGGCTCACAAACCAGACACACACTATCAAAGTGGGTGACTCCATATCAACCAGCAGACCTGTTACCAGCAGGGTGCCACAGGGGTCAGTGCTGGGCCTACTACTGTTTGGTATATACTTTTCAGAAGTTCAGATCAAAACTAAGGGGTTGTGGCTGACCAAGTTTGCAGATGATGTCAGTATACTCCAGGTGGGTCTCACGCAGACCGACTGGCGTATTAGTCACGGTCTCAAACTGAATGTAAAGAAATTCATCATTCCCTTCGGCACAAACAATGCCCCCTTCACACTATCAAATCAACAATACCCTAAGCCCTAAGTACCTAAGAAGTGGTACGGTACCTGGGGATCACGTCTAAAAATAACAGGGTCGATAGTCTAGCAATTTCCTATGATGCTATAATCCCATGAACCTTTGGGATCAGTTGTCACTGACAAAGCTTCAAATGCACAATGTGAAAAAAAAAGGTTGGTTTATAGGCAAGTTAACTACAGGAATGAACTACATAAACATATGAGTGAGAGGAGCAGCACACAATCCACAAGTTATGCTGCCCAGTACTTGTGAAGTCCACCACAAAGAGGGCACCTACTACAGCAAAAACTGGTCAGATAAAAATCCCAAACTGAGCTGCTCAGAGTTTGGTGACTTTTGCCAGTGATCAAAGCATACACTGCAAACAACTGAAAATAAGTAAACTTAAACCCTGTATTGCACTTCGTTAACTGTATTTATTTGAACTGCTGCTTCCTTTTTGCTAACTGTGTCTGAAATTTTTATGCACTTTGAAATTCTGTACTACTGCCTTACATAGCATAGGCAAGATTCAGACTTGCTGAATCTAGGCTGTTTGGTATCACTGTGCTCTAAAAATCAGCCATCTTACATTAAGAGGGCATCCCTGCGCCCTTGTGGCAGAAGTGTTTAGCTCAGGTTCCATCTGAGTTGGAGATTGCTGGAGAAAGGCTCGGTTTGGGGCTTTCCCACTGGCAGCTTGTCATAAAAATGTTGAATTTCACCTGTATTTAAGCCTTGCATTTGCGCATACCTGTGCATCATGCAACGGGGGGGGGGGTTAACACTGCCCTCTAGAGGAGCAAATGCCTGGAAACTTAAATTTTACCTAGACTTCTATTAGTAGAACCCTCCCAAGTCCCCTGTTGCTCTGCAGGCAACTCAACTGCATACTGAGCAGCATTGCCACAGCTCTTCACCCTAAACTGTCAACAGAATAAGCCCCTCTGTTACTCCTACATCAAAAACTGATGCAACTTACCACTCCTCAACAGTACTACTGTACACGCCTGCCATTATAGATGGTCACTTTCCCACCATTTGTCCAGCCAGCCTGAGTCACTAGGGCATCCTGAGGCAATGTGGTAATTGCCTCATGTATACTGACAACTTATTCCTGAAACAAACAATACCGTATGTGAGAGATGTAATTACACTAACAATTTGGAAACAATCCTCTCACATAAAAAAAAAAACAACACATCAGACAAGTTGTCAGCTAATGCATTTCATCTCTCACACAAGCTCAGGACACAGCACACAAACTCATATACATGGAGGTACTCACTAGAAGCTTACCAAAAGATCAGAGACCTCCCAAGCGTGAATTATCTGCACACACCTCAACATGTATAGACACCACTGCACATAGCACACATCAGTGTCTCCCCAATTAAGTCTCAAAGGCAAAACACCTCAAACCCTAATACCTTGTCCATAGGAGACTCCATAGTGAAATAAACAGTTACCCACCTCACCAGGGTGGACAAGAAGTTCACAGTCAGCTGCCTATTGGGTGCCAAGA
This sequence comes from Protopterus annectens, assembly GCF_019279795.1. Lineage (NCBI taxonomy): Eukaryota > Metazoa > Chordata > Ceratodontiformes > Protopteridae > Protopterus > Protopterus annectens. Next base: position 900,472,554 of record NC_056739.1, read on the forward strand.
TCAGTCAGATCATTGCACTCAGATCACTCAACAAGCATCTCTATGACTCTGTCATAGTCCATGTTGGGGTGAATGACTTGATATGTACCTCCCTGGACTATATTAACAGACATGACCGAACTCTCAGATTATGTACCCCAGGCAGCTATGATCCTAGCCCTAAGCAGCATTCTACCTTCACCCAGGATGATGCCACAATATAAACCCAAAATGATCGACTTCAACAACTGGCTTAGATTTTGGTATCAGGTTCAGGGAGATACAGTACTTGCCAACCTGGGAAGACATGGGTCAACAGGCCACTCTGCTTTGCAAGAGATGGTCTGCATCTGTCTCCCCTAGGCTTTCAGATACTGGCTAAGGTGCTTGCTTCCCCTGTAGTGGATTTTTAAGCAATGTCAAAATGACAAAATTTCCAACATAACCAGATTCACTTGAGACAAACTCAAGACTCTGTTGCTTAATGTGCTAGGAATCTAAATACAAAACTGGACTCTGTGGAAACACTCCTCACCTTGGAAGATGCAGATGTCTGTGCAGTCACTGAAAAGTACAGTTGTGTACACTTACCATAAATCTAGATGTCCGAGTGTACTCACTGTTGCAGTCATCACATTTTCGTTATCTGCCTGCAGGTAGCCCTCAGCCGGCCTGAATACCAGAGTCCTGGGATTTCTGTGTCAGATGCTGTCACTTCTTCCATGACGTCACATCGTCAGGGGTATAAAACATGCAGCCGATGCCATTACATCAGTTTTTCTTGCCCCACATGTCAGGTGCCCCCAAAATACAAAACAATTACATGGTATGTAATACCCCCAGCAAAAAACAAATACCAATGATATTAGATATGCCAGACAAAAAACATAGGATAAGAAGTTAAGAGAAGTCAGGGGGCTGGAGGGAGTGTAACCAGGACTGCAACAGTGAATACATTCGAACATCTACATTTATGGTAAGTGTACACAACTGTACTATGTTGTGTTTCACTGTTGCAGTCATCACATTTGGGTTTATTCTCAAAGCTAAGGAAGGGTGGAGGTAGTTATGAAGAATTAGGGCTGGCAATCAAGCCCTGTAAGACTGCTGTGGCAAATCCAGCTCTGGACTTAGAAAATATAGGCAAGTGGTAGTGCTTTGTGAAAGTGTGCACACAGCTCCAGGTTGCAGCTTCCAGGATGTTCCTGGTAGGGACTCCCTTGAGAAATGCTGTAGAGGTAGATGTAGCCCTAGTGGAATGGGTTCTGATCCCCTGTGGGGTAGGTTTCCCATGGTGCTTGTAGCAGAAATGGATGCAGTGTGCTATCCATTTAAAAATGGTTTGCTTTGAAACTGCCTTGCCCTCTGCCCCTGCAGCAAACTGACTAGCAGCTGGTCAGATTTTCTGAAAAGCTTAGTCCTTGTCCAGATAGAACCTAAGCTGCCTGTGCACGTCTAGAGAATGCAAGATCCTTTCCCCTTTATTCTGAGGATTATGAAAAAAGTTGGCAAATGAACGAACTGCTTTAAAGCCACACTAGACACCACCTTGGGCAAAAAAGATGGGTTAGTCCTGAGGGAATCCCTGTCTGCATGGAAGATAATGAACGGTTCCACTGCCGTAAGGGCCTGCAATTCAGACACACTTCTTGCTGAAGTGATGGCTAGAAGTAAAGCTGTTTTCCATAAGAGGAATTTTAACTCTGCTGTGGCCACAGGTTCAAAGGTCGGAAGTATGAGCTTTTCTAATACAACGTTAAGATCCCAGGCTGGAGTGGGAGCTCTTCTTGTGGGGGGAGGGGGGGGTCTTAAAATTTTTGGCTCCTCTCAGGAACTGTTTTACCAGAGGATGAGAGAAGAGGGGTGGGCTCAGTATTATAATGAGCTGAGATGGCAGAGGCATGAATCTTAATTGAAGAGAAGGATATGCCTTTGTGGAGCATTTCTGTTAAGTAATCTAGCATACGAGGTAAGCTAGGCACAGTTGTGCCCATTTCCTGAGACTGGCTCCAGGAACAGTATCTTGTCCATTTTTCCAAATAGGATTTTCTAGTACTAGGCCTCCTTGCCTCAAGAATGACATCCAGCACCTGCTTACTGAGGGTTGCTGGTGTTGAATTCAGGGGATTAGCCAGGCTGCAAGGTTCAGGGTCTGTAGCTGAGGGTGCAGAATCTGGCCCGCCTGCTGGGGCAGCAGGGAAGGAGTCTGAGGCAGGTCCCATTTGTAGCACTGTCATACTGTGCAAAAGAGGGTACCAGTGCTGGCGTGGCCAGTCTAGCACAATCAGGATTGTCCTTGGCATGCCCTGTTTGATTTTTAGTAGAACCTTCGAGAGGAGTGGCAGATGGGGAAAGGCATAGACTGAGAGGCTTTCCCAGGTGAAGGACAGGGCATCCACTTTCCAAGTTTGGCTGTGGGGAGTTCTGGTGCAATATTTGCTCAATAGATAGTTCTGAGGGGAAGCAAAAACGGTCCACCTCTAGTGTCCCCCACCTGTTCCTCAAAGGCTTGAATATTTTGGGTTCCAGTTTCCACTCGTGTGGGTCCATGAGATTTGTGCTTAAGTCATCAGCCAGTGAATTTAGTTTGCCTGGCAGGAATTGAGCTTGTAAGTGCACTTGTTTGCTCAAGGCTGTGTTCCACAGAGCCATGGCTAGTCTGCAGAGTGGGTAGGAATGGGTTCCCCCTGCTTGTTTATGTACCACATAATTGTGGTGTTGTCTGTCTTTACCAATAGTTGTCCTGGAAGAATAAGGCCTTTGAAGGCTGTCAGAGCATTCTGTACAGCTAACATTTCTTTTTGATTGATATGCAGGTGCATTTGCTTTGGGTTCCATTTGCCCTGAATGCACTGCCCTGCCATATGCACCCCCCATGCATAGTCTGATGCATCTGTTAGAGTTTGGGCGGCAGGGGGTAGAGTGAAAGGGAGTCCCTTGTTGTGGTTGCAGGCCTCTGCCCACCAAAGGAACTCTGTCCTTAGGCAAGGAATGATCGGAATCATTGTTTCCAGGTCATGAGAATGTTGACACCAGAGACTTTTTAGGTACCACTGAAGTTTCCTCATATGCAGTCTTGCATACGGAATTAGTAGAATGCAAAAAGCCATAAACCCTAGGGCTTGCAGTATTTTTCTTGCAGATAGCCAGGTTTTGGTGGCCAGTAAATTGAAATAATTTGTCAAATAAATTTGTTTATCTGGAATGAGGAATTCCATCTGGGAAGTTGTGTTCAAGCTTGCTCCTAGGAATACAATCTGTCGGCTGCGTACCAGTTGTGATTTCATTTCGTTGACGGTGTACCCCAGTGAAGTTAGGAGTCTCTTTACAAATGCCAGGTGCTGAAGTAGCAATTCCTAACTGTCCGCCTCAATCAGCAATCGTCCAAGTATGGGTAAATTTGAATTCCTCTCTGCCTGCAATATGCAATGGCTGGAGCTAGGCACTTTGTGAATACCCTGGACGCAGTAGATAAGCCAAAAGGAAGTGCAGAGAACTGAGAGTGCATAGAGCCTGCTATGAAGCGTAGGTATTTCCTGCAAGATTCCCTTATGGGGATGTGTAGAAGATAAGCTTCTTTTAAATCTATGGTTGCTAGCCAGGAGTCCTTGGCTAGCATCAGAAGCAGCTGTTGGAGGGTTAGCATTTTGAATTTTGGGGGACACCAGAGGTGGACCTCTTTGCCTCCCCATGTCCTGGAAGAATTAGGTATTTGAAGGCTGTCAGAGCATACTGTACAGCTAACATCTCTTTTTGACCGATGTGCAGGAGGATTTGTCCTGGGCTCCACTTGCCCTGAATGCATCTGCCTGCCATGTGAGCCCCCCCCCCCCCCCCCATGCACAGTCTGATGCGTTTGCAGTCAGGATTTGGACGGCAAGGGGTTGAGTGAAAGGCAGTCCCTTGTTGTAGTTGCATGCTTCTGCCCACCAAAGGAACTCTGCCCTTAGACAAGGTATGATAGGATTCACTGTTTCCACGTCCTGAGAATGTTGGCACCAAAGACTCAAGTTTCCTCATATGCAGGCTTACATATGGAATTAGCAGAATGCATGAGGCCATGAACCCTAGGGCTTGCAGTATTCTCCTTGCAGATAGCTGGGTGTTGGTGGCTATTTGTTTGAAGTAGTTGTTCAAATAGACCTGCTTTTCTGGATTGAGAAATGCCATCTGGGAAGTTGTGTTCAAGCTTGCTCCCAAGAATACAATTTTTTGATTGGGCACCAGTTGTGATTTCTTTTCGTTGATGGTGTAACCCAATGACGATAGGAGCCTTTTTACAAATGCCAGGTGCTGAAGTAGCAATTCCTGACTGTCCACTTGAATCAGGCAATCGTCCTAGTATGGGAACATTTGGATATTTCTCTGCCTGTAGTATGCAATGGCTGGAGCCAGGCACTTTGTGAATACTGAGTGCAGTAGATCAGCCAAAGGGAAGTGCAGAGAACTGATAGTGCATAGAGCCTGCCCTGAAGAGTAGATATTTCCTGAAATACTCCCTTATGGGGATGTGCAGATAAGCGTCTTAAGTCTAGGGTGACTAACCAGGCATCCTTGGCTAGCATAGGGAGAAACTGTTGCAGGGTAAGCATTTTGAATTTTGGGACCACCAGAAAAGTGTTGATAATTGATAGATCCAGGATAGGGTGCCAAGAGCCCTCTTTTCTGGGCACCAGGAACAGTCTGGAGTGGAAACCCTGTCCCCTTTGTTGTAGTAGAACAGGTTAAATAGCCCTGATATTGAGCAGGGAAAGTACTTGCTTTTGAGCCTCTGCCCACTGGTTTGGAGGAAGGTCTGGTAACCCACTTGGGGTTGGCAGTGAATGGAAGTAGAATCTGTACACCCCTGGGATACAATGTTTAGAGCCCATCGGTCCTGAGTAATGGACATCATGTTTTTTGGCATGAAGGCCAAGTTTTCCTCCTAGGGGAGCAAGTAGCTGGGCAGGGCTGGGAAGGATAACTGAAAAGTCATTGTGAACTTTTTCCATAAGGGGTGGCTTACCCACTCCCTGTTTTTGAGGTGGGAACACGCCATTGTTTAGATCTCTGCATACCCTGAGACTGTTAGTATTGGTGGTCTGATTCCCCTGTTTTTAGACTGAGAAGGCCTGGAAGGGGCTGGAAAGAACCAGTTTTTAGAAGGGCAATGCCTACTGAATCTAGGTGGCTGCACTTGCAAGAATTCTTTACCAGTTTGCATAGATTTAGCTTTTTTTTCCTTCTTTTCAAGAACCTCTTCTGCTTTGGTGCCAAACAAATGGTCCTGATTTAAAGGAGCGTCTAGTAGTTTTGATTTGACATGGTCTGGCAAGGTTTGTTCCTTCAGCCAAGCATGCTTTCTCAGTACAGACCCAGTTACTGCAGCCCTGCAAGATGCTTCTAGGGCATCAAAGCCACAATGCAAAGTACGCTTACTAACTTCGTTTGCAGAATGAATTAACTCTTGCAAATCTTTATTTTCTGCACAATCTGAAAATAACACCATTTTTTGTTTAATTAGTTCCATAACATGTTTCTGGTACTTCAACATGTGAAACTGGCAATCCAATGCCCAGGTGGATATACCTTCTTACCCCATCTGTCTAAAGCTCTGGAATCCCTGTCTGAAGGAGTAGGGTTTTTGGCTGTAGTAGCCTTAATACCTTTAGGTACCTGGGAAATGGTGTCTGGATTCGCAGTAGGACTCTTAAAGAGAAATTTGTGAGAATCATGTACTCTGTAGTACCTGTCAGGTTTTATAGGGGCCAGTGGTAAAGTGTCTGTAGAAAGACTGGATTCCATGAAGACATCATCTACAACATCCAGGACAGGGGGTATAGCTAGAGGCCTGTGCTGAGGAAACTCTAAAAATTCTCTGAGGATCTTTTTGGACTGAGGATAGTCCTGGCATTCCCAGCGGAAATGCTCTCAAAGTATGCAAGGTTTCACTGAAAGAAAAATCTTTTGGAGGGGAGGCAGAGGGAATGGATTCCTCTGCATCTGAATCCTCAAAAGGTGATAAGGGTATGTCCTGGTAATCAGAAGGGTCAGAGTCATTGGACTGCTGGTCTGCAGAAACAGAAGGAGACTCGATCCTTTGTCTCTCTGCAAGGGAAGGCTGGCTTCCGCTAATAAGGGTGATAAGGTCTTCAGCCATTCTAAGCATTTGTTTTTGTGACATGGGAGTTTGAGCATGCGCTTTGGTCGTCCGTTTTCTAGGCATAGTGGGTACTCTGGGCCTGAGAAACGCAGTAGTTTTAGCTGAAAACGAAGTTGTCAGTTTAATGAGAACATTGGTAGTCGGAATACACCCTCAAAAGCTGGTGCCTGCACAATGGCTCCGGACTCATCCAAGGTAGAGACATCCGCAGATTCCATAGTTGAAGAAGCATCTCGCGGCATACCGGAATCCGAATGGGTCTCAGCAGAGGCCTGTGAATCTGGAGAAGTGGGTATCAGGGACTGCAAAGGCACTTCATTGAGTACTGGCGGACTGGCAACTAGCTTAACGGAAGCATTGTCAGCAGTTTTGGACCTATGCAGTCTGTCTCTGTCTTTATCTTTATGTTTACACATTTTTGGAAGATCGGTAGTCGGATGGCTTATCGAAGCCATTTCAGAATATGGAGAAAGAGCAAAAGAATTTAGTGACAAAAATAGCCCGACAATGAATGGTTTGGGCGTTAAACAAAGCACAAAACCGACAATGAGGGACATTGTGGTTTGGGCCTAAACAGGTGCCACAATAAGAATGAAAATGTCTGCGAGGTATTTGCTTTCCACAGGCAAGACAATTGTTAACTTTTTCTGACATTGGTTAGAGCAAGAAAAAAGAATCCCCAACGGGGTACTTAGCTTTAGAAGACTTCAGGTTTGAAACTCGAAAAATGAAAATGTGAGGTAGCGGCCAACTGGCACTTGCAACTGCTTCTGCTTCGGGCTCCTTCTTGGCAAGAAAGACTGATGTAATGGCATTGGCTGCCTGTTTTATACCCCTGACAACCTGACGTCATGGAAGAAGTGACAGCATCCAACACAGAAATCCCAAGACTCTGGTATTCGGGCAGACTGAGGGCTACCTGCAGGCAGATAACCCAAGTGTGATGACTGCAACAGTGAAACATGAAGAACATCTACCTTTAGAAGAATTCCCTCCACAGACTGAACAAACAAATCAAAAAAGTCTTATGAAGTCCTCTTAAGCTAAATATGAACATGAAATAGCATCCCTAGCCAAGGACAATTATAAGTTATTCTTTAACTATGTCCAAAATCTAAACGGGAGTGTCAGCTATGTGCCGAATTGGTAGTAGAAGGTACCACTCACACTATACCAGAGGAAACTGCCAACCTGCTAGCTGACAGATTTGGCGCAAACTCCACCCCCGCATTCCCACCAGCCATACCTCAGACTATACCTGACACCAGTTTTCTACCTAGTATCTCTAGACATCAAGTAATATCTGGGCTCTCCAAGGCCAAAACACTTGGCCTCAATGGGACCAGATAACATCCCAGGTTGCTTACTAAGCAATCTAAAACAGGGCCTAGCTGACCCACTTGCCGCTCTTTAACAATGGCCTGAGAACTGGCTTTGTACCAGCAGACTGGAGAACAGCAACTGTAATCCCCTTGCATAAAGGGGGTGGGGGGGTGCATCCACCGTCCCTGGGAACTACGGCCCCACATGTTTAACCAGCCTCATCTGCAAGGTCATGGAAAGGATGATAATGGACCTTATCAACAAGGACATAGGTGAACTTCAAACTCTAGAACCAACCCAGTGTGGCTTTAAGGGTAGGCCATGCTTACTGAACCTGGTAGACTTCTTCAAGAAAGTCATCAAAGCCCTGGATGACAGTGCACACTGCCTATCTAGATCTAGCCCAAGCCTTTGACACAATTCCACTTGGGTGTCATTAAAAAACTTTCCCAGCTAGGTGTTCTCACCAAAATCACAACGATATATAGACTGTATTGTATATAGCATGCATCATGGACAGACTAAGATAAATGGGTGCACACAACCTAGGATAGAAAAGTGCCCAATCCTGGTAGAAGCACTGGTACCAAAACTGGAAAAAATGACAGTGTAGAATTCTCAAGACGTGGAAACATTCTTACAATGGGGCTAGGCCAGGCCCAGGAGAAGTATGGCCCTCATGTTGCAGAAGTAGTAGTTCACAAAAATCACTAAGACTGATAAGCCAAAAAAAAGCCATAAAGATGATAGAGTGGACTACTGAGGATAAGAAAAAAGTATGTATTGCTGCTATTATGCAAGAAGCCCAGAATTCCCAGACAGATGTACAAAAAGATTAAGAGTGAAATTAGAGGAAAGAAAAATACTTCCACAAGAAAAACTATCAGAAGCTTCAAATAAAACTGTGTGTTCATTAATATAGAAATCTTGGGCTGTTTGGAAAAGGAAGTGACTGAGGAAGTGCAAAAATATAAAGAACAAAATTTCGAGACTTTTGAAAGGTATAAACAAGAAATATAGACATGGGAAAGAGAGAGATCCGACATGGTGCAATATTTATGCAAAGAAGAAAGCCAAATTAATAAACACAAAAAAGGCAGTCCCAAAGATATTTGAAGAGAAATACAGGCAAAGGCATCCAGATATGAAAAATTTCACAATAAAAAAATAAGACCACAAAGAGGGAACACGACAGAAGATTAGTACAATAGAGGTTAAAAAAAATAGAAGTTGAAGTTAAGGAACACTTGCGAAATGAAGGACTCAGTGTAGAATGTTTAAGACAGGCTATATCACAGCATGATGGAACAATGAGTCCCCAAAGTAAGGAGAAACATGAGGAGCAGGAGACATCTGAAAAAGAAATATGGTCATGGGAAAGAGAGATCCAATATGGTGCCATATCTATGCAAAGGAGAAAGCAAAACTAATTAATACAAAGAGCAGCACCAAAGATATTTGGAGAGAAATACAGTCAAAGGCATGTGAACATGAAAAATTGTACAATGCAAAAAAAAATAAGAAAACAAAAAGGAAAAGATTAGTAATGCAGAAGTTAAAGAAACAGAACCTGAGGTTATTGATTACCTATAAAGTGAAAGAAAATCTAACTCGCATCACAGCAAGATAGAAAGTACAGTTTTGTACCTACCATAAATGTAGATGTCCGATAGGTATGCATCTGCAGTCATAACATATGGGTTGTCCTGCCTCAGGCAGCCCTTCGGTCAGCCGGATTCCAAAGTCTGGGTCCGGCGTCGGTTGATGTCGCCTCTTCCCCGACGTCAGAGCGGCTGGGGTACAAAAGCATCAGCCGACGCCATCTTCTTCAGTGTTTCTTGCCCCAGATGCCAGGTGCCCTCTAGGAAGGCTAAATTTGGATAAAGGCTGAAAAGCTCCAAACATATGCAAATTATATACATATATAAACAAACAAACAAATACACAATAATAGATTCCCCCAGCTAGCTGAAAGAGGGGTAAGTACCCTAGGAATACCACAGAGGGGAAGGAGGGTGGGTAATCCTGACTGCAGATGCATACCTATCGGACATCTGCATTTATGGTAGGTACAAAACTGTACTATGTCCTTCAAGGATGCATCTGCAGTCATAACATATGGGTAGAATACCATAGCCAATCTGGGGGAGGAGGTACTAAGAGAATTATGGTGTAGTTATGATCCCTTGCAGTACTGCAGTTGCAAACCCTGCTCGGGATCTGGAATATAAGGGTAGATTGTAATGCTTGGCAAATGTATGCACGGAGCTCCAAGTAGCAGCTTCTAAAATGTCCTTGGTAGCCACCCCTCGTAGGAAAGCTGTAGTGGTGGCTGTGGCCCTTGTGGAGTGAGGCCTGATATTTTCAGGAACTGTCTTTCCATGAAAGGAGTAGCAAAAACGAATGCAATTTCCTATCCATTTTGAAATTGTCTGTTTGGAAATTGCTCTTCCTTGCACCCCAGTTGCATATGCTACAAAAAGTTGGTCAGTTTTTCTGTTAGTTTTAGTTCTGTCCATATAGTAGCGTAGCTGTCTGTGTATATCCAAGGTGTGCAAAAGTTTTTCCCCTTTGTTCTGTGGGTTAGGGAAGAACGTAGGCAAGTGAATAGCTTGGTTCAAGGATACCCTAGATACCACCTTTGGCATGAAAGTAGGATTGGTTCTCAGTGACACTCTATCCTGGTGAAAAATAAGAAAAGGCTGCACTGCCATTAATGCCTGTAACTCAGATACTCTTCTTGCTGAAGTGATTGCCAGAAGGAATGCAGTTTTCCAAGATAAAAACTGGAGGTCTGCTGATGCTGCTGGTTCAAAAGGAGGTAGTGTCAGTTTTTCCAGCACAAAATTGAGATCCCATGCAGGTAGGGGGGGGGTCTTCTTGGAGGTTTAACATTTTTGATCCCTCTCAAAAATTGTCTGAGAAGAGGGTGTGAGAAAATAGGTGGATCCATATTGTATTCTGTTGAAATTGCTGAAGCATGAATCTTAATGGATGAATAAGATATGCCATTGTGGAACAATTCTGCTAAGTATTCTAGGATGTGTGCTAGGTTTGCCACTGTGACATCTGTGCCCTTTGATGCGCTCCTAATGAGAAATCTCTTCCATTTAGCTGAGTATGACTTTCTTGTGGAAGGTCTGCGAGCCTCCAGGATAATGTCCTTCACCCTCTGAGATAAAACGGTTTGGTTGGGCTTTAAGGAATCTTCCAGGCAGTTAGCTGCAATGTCTTCAAGTTGGGATGCAGGGTCCTGAAATTGTTCTGCGTTAGAAGAAGAGGCCCTAGGGGAAGAGACCATGAGTTTGCCTGAGACATGCTTCTCAGTTGCGGGTACCAATGCTGCCTTGGCCAGTCCGGAGCTATTAGTATGACTTTTGGCTGTTCCTCCCTGATCTTCAGTAGAACCTTGTACATCAATGGGAGAGGTGGAAAGGCATATACTGTTAGGGCATTCCAGCTGAAAGAGAGAGAGTCCACCCCTCCAGGCTTGTGGGTGGTATGTCCTTGAGCAGAATTTCTTCAGTTGGTGGTTGAGTGGGGAGGCAAACAGATCTATCTCTGGGATTCCCCATTTCTTTGTTATGAGTTTGAAGATGTCTGGATGCAGCATCCATTCGTGTGCATCCATGGTAGTTCTGCTTAAGCTGTATGCTAGTGTGTTCTCTTTTCCTGGTACGAATTTGGCCTGTAGCTGGATATTGAGATTCAGGCATAGGTTCCACAGATTCATAGCCATCCGGCATAGAGGGTAGGAATGCGTGCCTCCCTGTTTGTTTATGTACCACATGACCGTGGTGTTGTCTGTCCGTTTTAGCAGGTGTCCTTGCTGGAGGAAGGGTCTGAATGCCTCGATTGCATGTCTTACTGCCAGCATTTCCTTTTTGTTTATGTGCATGCTTAGCTGCCCTTGAGGCCATAGGCCTTGGATACGTTTGTCCTCCATGTGTGCTCCCCATCCTCGGTCTGAGGCGTCCGTGGTGATGGTCTGCCTTGTTTTTGGTTTGTTCAAAGGCAACCCTCTGTTGGACTGGCATGCCTGAGCCCACCACAGGAATTCCTTGTGAAGGCATGGAATGATTTGTATCATGGTTTCTAGACTGTGACTGTGTTGAGACCATACATTCCTTAGGTACCATTGTAATTTCCTCATATGCAACCTGGCATGTGGAATTAAAATTATGCAGGATGCCATGTAACCCAGGGCCTGCAGGACTTTCCTTGCAGTAAGCTGAGATTGTCTTGTCAGAGTCATGAAGTAATCTGGTAGTCGTTTTTGTTTCTCTTCTGTGAGAAAAGCCATCTGAGTTATTGTGTCCAGATCCGCACCCAAAAAGGTTATCCTTTGGGATGGTACTAGTCTTGACTTTTGGATGCTGACTGTGTATCCCAAGGTTTGTAGCAGGTGTATGGCATAGGCCAAGTCCTTTAACAATTTCTTCTTGTTGTCCGCTTGTATTAGGCAGTCGTCCAGGTATGGATAAATTTGAATTCCCTGAAGTCTGCAGTGTGCAATTACTGATGCCAGGCATTTCGTGAATACTCTGGGCGCAGTAGATAAGCCAAAGGGCAATGCTGAGAATTGATAATGCTCTGATCCTGCAAGAAATCTGAGGTGTCTTCTGCAATCTGGTCGAATAGGGACGTGCAGGTATGCCTCCTTGAGATCTAGAGTCACCAGCCAAGCCTCCTTGCCCAACATGGGAAGAAGTTGCTGTAGGGTCAGCATTTTGAATTTTGGCACAATGAGATAAGTATTCAGTGCGGACAGGTCGAGTATAGGCCTCCATTGGTTTTCTTTTCTTGGCACAAGGAATAGACTGGAGTAAAATCCTTGGCCTTGTTCTGTAGATGGTACCCTTTCTATAGCTTTCATCTGAAGTAACTTGCTGATTTGTCTTAAAGCCTCTACCTTCTGGTTTGGTGGAAGGTTTGACATTCCGCCTCTTTTTGGCAAAGTATGGAAGTGAAACCTGTATCCTTTGTCTATTATTTGCAATGTCCATGTATCCTTTGTAATGCAATGCCAGTTTTTCGAGAATAAAGCCAACTTTCCGCCCAGGGGTGCTTCCAGTTGATCCCTGGTAGGCGGAATCAGAGTCAAGTCATTGGGTCTGTCCTGTAGTAGTGGTAGTAGTTGTAGCTGTTGCACTACTCCTCTGGTTTGCAGGCTGCCACTGACGGCCTCTGTAGGGGCCCTTGGATTGACCTCTGCCTCTAGGGCGCCTGTTTCTGCCTCTCTGTGCTCTGGAGGAGTCTGGAAAGGACCAATTCTTTGTAGGCCAGTTTCTGCTGAACCTCGGCGGTTGAACTTGCAGGAAATCTTTAACTGTTTGCACAGATTTTGCTTTTTCTTCAACCTTCTTTAGAATATCCTGTGCAGGGGAGCCAAATAAAGGTTGTTTCTCCATTGGAGCATCGAGGAGTTTAGCCTTGACATGGTCTGGTAAAGATTGCTCCTTCAGCCAGGCATGCCTACGAATTACTGCCCCAGTCATAGCTGATCTAAATGAAACCTCCAGTGCATCATAGCCACATTTTAAGAAATGATTACTGACCTGTTGTGAGTTGTGCACCAAATCCTGAAGGGATTTACGGTCTAAGGGTTCAGGTGAAGAAAGTTTCTTATTTAGCTGATCTAACAAAAATTCTTGGTACTGTATCATATGGAATTGACAGTTTAATGCCCTGGCAGAAAGAGTAGCAGATGTATAAACCTTTTTTTTCCCCATCTCTCTAATGCTCTAGACTCTCTTTCAGAGGATAGGGGATTTTTGGCAGTAGCGGCTGCAACCCCTTTAGGGCCCTGAGAAATAGTTTCTGGGTCTGCAGCATTGGCTTTATACAGGTGGAAGTGAGAATCCGGGACCCTGTAATATCTGTCAGGTTTGGAGGGGGACGGAGGAAGTGAATCAGGTGCAGTACTGACATCATTGTACACATCATCAATTACAGTTAAAACCGGAGGTATAGCTAAGGGCCTATGCTGGGGCAAATGCAAAAAGGTCCTTAATCTTTTTCTAGAATCAGAGAAATCCTGACCCTGCCATTGAAAGTGTTCTCTCATGGAGTGTAAAGTCTCCCCAAAAGAAAATTCCTCATGGGGGGAGGCCGAAGGGATAGATTCTTCTGCATCTGAATCCTCATAAGGTGAGTAGGCCCCTTCCTGGTGGTCTGACAAATCAGATCCATCCGTGGAGTAATCTGAGGAGTGAGGTTCAGAGGGGTCAGTCCTGGGCCTTTTGTCTGGAGGAGGTTGGGAGGCCCTGTCTGGGTGAGGTTGGGAACCCCTAATTAAGGAGATAAGGTCTTCAGCAAGACTGAGGATCTGAGAACTAGAGGAAGGCCTCTGGGATGTAGATTTGGCAGGCAAAGCTTTTGAAAGTTTGGCAGCTTTAGCCCTGGAGAAGGCCTTAATAGACATAGAAGCTGGGGGCCTAGCTGCCCCACGTGCAGGGGTAGAAATGTCCAAAGGTATGGTGTCGGACAAATCCTGAACACTAGCTTCGGTAGGGAGTTCTGAAGCAGACTCAGCCAGGGCCTCGGTTGTCGGAGGTATGGTTTCGGTAGTAGGAATAGCCGTGGACTCGGTTTCAGCCGAAACCGAGACACTCGCGGTAGGCCTAGCCGTGGTTTCAGCCGAAACAGCGGGCCGCGATTGTCGGGCCTTTTCCTTGCGTTTTTTTGACCATATGCAAAGTCGGAGTCTCAGACGGCATTTTATAAGCAAAAGCGGTTCCAAAAAACTCCTCTGCAAACTCCGACCGACGTCTAAGAGTCCGTCGGTTGAAGGAGGCACAGGCTAAACAAGCTGATACGTCGTGGTCTGGCCTAAGCAAGGAAGGCAGTAAGAATGGAAATCCTTATGAGGTATTTGTTTCCCACAAGTTAAACAATTATTTACTTTGTCTGACATCGGCTGAGACAAGAAAGAGTCCCCAACGGGGTACTTAGCTTTTTTCGAAGTCTTCGGTAGCTGAAATCTCTGGATCTGACCGACCGGCACTTGCGAACAGCTTCTGCTTCGGGCACCGCGTGGCAAGAAAGACTGAAGAAGATGGCATCGGCTGATGCTTTTATACCCCAGCCGCTCTGACGTCGGGGAAGAGGCGACATCAACCGACGCCGGACCCAGACTTTGGAATCCGGCCGACCGAAAGGCTGCCTGAGGCAGGACAACCCATATGTTATGACTGCAGATGCATCCTTGAAGGACATCAATGGATCCTCCCAAATCAAGGACAAACCAGTGAAGTGGGAAACATCTGATAAATTGCCATATGAAGATACTTTGGACATTCAATAGGAAACCAATACAAACATTAAGGTGGAATTGCACAGCAAGGAAAGCAACAGGAAACTGTGGCAACTGTGATGTAGTCAATGTTGTGGAGTGACAGCCTAGTGAGTTCCAATATGAAAGAGGACTGGATGACACAGAATGAAAAGACAGGAAGATGCTCTGGAACTTTCTACAGAATGCCCGCAGGAAATGGAGAACAAAGAATGTGCCCTCAGTTTAGAAGAAAATTATCTAAGAGAAGAGTTACTTGATTTAATAGAGATGGACAGACATTAAGCTCAATGAAAGAAACAGACTATAGAAAGTCAATAAAACCAAAAAAAGTTAGAAGTTTGATAAAGCAAATGAACACCGTAATTAGGACTGTCCACAGAGATTCATGCAATGTAACACAAGTAAATAATATATATTACTATGCAGCTAAATTAATAGAAGATAAAGTCTTACCACAAAAACATAGGGTAGCAAGGGAAAGAAGGGGAGAAATTAAATACCATCATGAAAGTAATGAACAGAGAAAACTATAAAGAAATTAAGACAATAAGTGTTACTGTTAAGAGTATAGAAGAGGGAAGATATCAACAAAAATACTCAGAAAGACAGAAGTGATAAAAGCAATGAGCAGTAACAAAACAGAGCAGGATCTATTGTGCACTATCGCAAATAATAAACTAAAAATATCACCAATGTCAAAAAACTTAGAAGATATGCAGATAAATATAAAGGAAAAGTACAAAATAAGCAATTTATTGATGACCCAAAAATGTTTCAAAGAGAACTGTAAAGCAAGGCAAAAAGGAATTGAACGGCCGCCAAAAAAGAAGTAATAGATATATTTTGGAGAAATATCTATGAAGATCCTGTGGAACATAAAGATGCTAAATGAGTAGAAGAAGTAAAAGGAAAAAATAAGATGTTCAAATGTACAGGACATGAAATGGGATGAAGTAACGACCACAGAGACTGAAAAAAAGTTAAGAAAAGCTCCTAACTGGAAAACTCCAGGCCCAGATGCAGTACCTAAAGTTGGCTAAAAGAATATCTTTATGGAAAATTTAGCCATGAGTAACAACTACATATATGCACACCCCAAAAAGACTCCAGCCTGGTTAACAACAGGAAAAACAATAGTCCTACTTAACAGTGAACCTGCAAGCTATCCTAAAAACTACAGACCAACAACTTGTCTTCCGAAATATAAACTATACAGTGGAATTGATGCTAGAGTTTATAGTCATTTAGAAGAAAACTCAATCATGGCACTAGAACAAAAGGGTGATACAAGAAAGTCAGACGGAACAAAGGATCATTTGTTGTTAAAGTCATAATGGAGAACTGTAAGAAAGGGAAAAATCCAAGTATGGCATGGACAAACTACAAAAAAGCATATGACAGTATCCTGCATTCATGGATAAACAACTGCTTTAAAATGTATTAAGATACACCCTACATTGACAGATTACATTACAGCAACCATGAAACAAAGGCAAACCACTTTGCAGTTAAGCCATGATAGAGGACAAATTATTATTCCAGGGATAAAAATTCAAAGGGGATATTCCAGAGTGACTCTCTGTCCCTGCTGCTCTTTTGTCTTGCCCTTAACCCATTAAGCTGTCTACTTAACAGACTAGGTCATGGCTACATTTTGGCTCCCAGAAAACTACAAAGTATAAAGACTTATCTTCTTTTTGTAGATTATTTAAAACTGCATAGTTCATCAGATGAGGAAGTGAAAGCACAACTGCAAGTGGCCAAGACATTTTCAGATGATATAAGAATGTCATTTAGTCTTGATAAATGTGCAAAAGCAACCTTTAAAGCAGGAAAGCTGCAGCACCAAGAAAAAAAGAAGTTATATACTCACCATAACGTTCCATGTGAGTTGTCCATCTCGCCTTCATTCTGTACTAGTTGGTTTCGGAACCAATCATCAGTTCCCACTAGGCCAATACAAAAGCTCGAGGACTTCCACCGGCCTGTGGCTGTAACCCCTATCCCATCATGCTTAGGGAAGACTACCCAGATCTTGATTGCAGACATTTACAACTATTATCAAAAAACTATTTACATGCCTAGCAGACCAATGAAGAAAGGTCAGAGAACCTTAACTGCCAATCACAACCGCTAAGTCCTCCAGGAGCAAAAGGCTGGGGGAAGGAGGGTGGGACTTAAATTAGATTCTGAGCACACTTTGGGTAGGAAGCATGGGTTTCTTCGTAGAGATACTCTCTCTTTGTGGAAAAGCATGTAGGGGGATTTACTGACAATGCTTGTAGGTCTGATGCCCTTCTAGCAGAAGTGATGGCTACCAAAACGACAGTCTTCCACGTTAAAAACTTCAAGTCACAGGATGATGCAGCTACAAAGGGTGAAAGAATCAGACTGGACAAGACAAGTTTAGGTCCTACAGATCTGGAAGATCTTTGATGGGTGGCCTGAGTAAAATAGTACCCCTCAGGGAAGCTTTCCAAAGTCTGTTGGACATTACCTTTAGTCCCCATTCTCCTATATGGAAGTTGGATACAGCTGTTAGCTGAACTCAAATACTAACCGCAGCTGTGCCTTCATTAAAAAGCTTTGCCAAGAATTCTAATATAAAGATTATAGGGGCAGTGAAAGGGTCAATGTGATTATTGAAGGTCCAAAGGAAAAATATCTTCCATTTGCTTGTGTATAACTTCCTGGTTGAAGCCTTATGAGATGAAATCAAGATATGTTTCACAGAAGGGGAAATGTCAGGAAGCCTTGCTATGTGTGGAACCGGAGCAGCCAAGCTATCAACTTGAAGCTTTGAATCGATGGGTGGAGCATCCCTGACGAATAAGTCAGGAGGTCTGGAACTGACTCCAAAATCCACGTCTCCCCCTGGAGGTGAGGCCAAAGAAAGGGGAACAATATCTGTAGAGGCCAGTATGGGGCAACTAGTATTAAACTCCTTCCCAATGAGCTGGCTTTCTGAAGGACTTTGGGAATCAATGGGAAGGGTGGAAAAGCGTAGAGGAGACCCGGGGGCCAATCGTGTATAAGTGCATCCCTTGGTGATTCCCCCGGAGGGGGGATCAGAGCGAAGTAGCTGCTGCATTTGGCATTCATGGACGTGGCAAAGAGATAGCAGCAAGGCTGGCCTTACTTGCAGAAAATCTTTTCTGCTACTTCTTGCTTTAGGGACTACTCGTGAGGCATCAGATTTGCTCTGCTGAGTTTGTCCTCTATCACGCTGGATTTCCCCGGGATGTGTGTTGATGTCAGAAAATGGTGGGAAGAAACTGCCCATTGTCATACTCTTTGGGCCTCTCGACAGAGGGAGTAAGACTTGGTTTCTCTGTCTGTTTGTATTGCAATCGTTCCTATCGGAAGAGAGTCTTGGAATTCTTGCAATGCTAGAAGCACCACTCTCATCTCTAGGGCACCGACAATGCAAGTGGGCCTCGTGATCCCCCCAAGTGCCTTGGACTGTCCTTCCCAGATGATGCCCCCCACTCTATCTGGGAAGCATCCGTACTCACTGTTGCCAACGGTTGTGGAAGAACAAAAGGTCGGCCTAGAGTTACCTGAATGGAATGAAGCCACCAATGAAGGTCTTTTTTGCAAGATTGTGTAATTATAATTTGGTGAGACGTGGGTAGTTCCTGCATGGACCACTTGAGTGAACAGCAGCCACTGCAAAATTCTCATGTGCAAGCACGCCAATGGTATCAAGGTTATTGCTGCTGCCATGGTACCTAAAACTTTCAGGACAGGTCTTGCTTGCACTTTTTTCTTGGAAAGTAGATTCTGGATTTGATGTCATAGGGCTTGAACTCTTTCGGGGGGGACCCTTGGCCAACATTTGTGTTGTATCTAGGTCTGCTCCTATAAAAACTATATGATGAGATGGCAACAAGGCAGATTTTTTTGTAATTTATTGTGATCCCTAGGTGAGAGCAAAGCTGTATGGTGGTGTGTCTCGCTCTTGCTAGTAGATGCTTGGTGGTGGCAGTTAGGCGCAAGTCATCTAGGTACAGAAACACTCGGAATCCTAGACACCTCAAAAGTGAGCAATGACTACTGCCATGCATTTGATAAACACCCTGGGGGCTCTGGTGAAACCAAAGGGTAGAGCTCGAAACTGGTAGTGACTGGCTCCCAGCTGAAAGCGCAAATGACTCCTGGATCACCTGTCCATTTTGATGTGGTAGTACGCATCCTGGTGGTCTACCGAGCACATCCAATTGTCTTGTCCCAAGAAGGGAAGCATTAAGTGCAGTGTCACCATCCAGAACTTTTTTACCGACTTGTTTAGTTTGCCGAGATCCAAAATGGGTCTTCAGTCCCCTGTTTTTTGGAACTAAAAGAACCTCAAGTAAATTCTGGATCCAATTTGGTCTGCGGGGACTGTTTGGATGACTCTTGTCTAGCAAACTTGTATTTCTAGAGTTGCCTGATCCCTTTGACTGGGTGGTACATCTGGGATGGTTTTCGTTTTTGGGGTGGGAAAGGAAAAGGGAATTGAGTAGCCTCTGGATACAATCTCTTGTACCCATTTGTCTCTTGTAATTTTTAGCCCAGGCCGCCTTTGGGTATAAAGATAAGTGATCCCTGGAATGCCTCCAGAGATGGGCAGATGGGATTCCTTCAGGAACGCTGAAAGGGCTTACCAAGGAAGGACTTCTTGTCACCCTGGTTCTGCGGACCCCCTCTGTCACTTGGTTGGCGTTTTCCATTGGTACTTCTCCCTCTGCCCCTGGGGGAAGGATCATCGCGTGTGTCCTGGAAAGCTCTCTGGGATTTTCAAAACCACATTTTTCCCTCATTCTGACCTTTGGCGTAAGGTCTTTTAGGAAGGGAGAAACAGACTCCAGTAGCAGACACAGTCTTTCTTTCCTGTTCAGGCCTGGTTAGTGTGTTTAACTTTATGGCCAAACAAGGATGTGCCATCAAAAGGAGGGTTAATAAAGGAAGATTTAAAGGGTTCTGTGAAATCACACAAGCGCATCCAGGAATGTCTCCTTAAGGAAATTCCTGTACCCACTGCCCTACTCGCTCCATCAGCTGCATAAGAAATGAGCAGCATGGAAGAGTTTACCATTGAATTTAAGGTGGAGAGCTGAGAGGAAAACTTGTCCAAAACCCCCGCAGCTACAGAATCTTGGGGGGTATCTCCTAGCTCTTTCAGGAGATCTCTCTGAAGCCTGGTAAAATGAGTCAGGTAATTCAGTGATATGATAGCAAAAGTCACTGAAGAAAAAGTGCTCTTTCCATATCTGTCCATTGTACGAGACTCTCTGTTCAGTGGACAGACAGCCGAGGATGTCTCAAAGTTCCTTCTTGGTGGCTGCCGCCACCACCATAGCAGCTACTGGGACACCCTTACTAAGAACCTCCTTGTCCAAAGGTGGGGTAATAAACTTATTTGGCCTCGAAGGAACAGGTTCCACTGAGTCTGGAGACTCCTACGCCTTTCGACTAACTACATTCATGAGCTGGTCTAAGGGTGGAGTCACCCAAGAGGGGGAAGGGTAAGACCCGAAAGCCTCCAGGTATACAGACTCCTCCTCAAAAGGGTTGATGGACTTCCAGCCACCACTCGTCTTAAGTATCTCTAAGATGTTGGCAAAGGAGACATCCTCAGAGTGTGACAGTAGGGACCCTTCCAACTCATCGAGGTCTCTGTCTGTATCTGAGGTTATGGACTCCTCTGGAGAGTCTAAATGCTTCCTCTTGCATAATCTCTTTCGTGGGACCTTTTCGGAAGGGTATTCTGGAGAGGTTTTGGCAGAGAGTTTCACCCAATGGGGCATCCTGAGGCTTTGGGTCTCCACGTCTGTGTGGATGCGATGGTCCTGAGACAGATACTGGCACCTTTGGGAAAGAATGCCTGAAGCTGAAAATGGAGCTGTCGGTGGTGACAGCACTCTCATCAGCTTGAAGGCCCCTCGGCCCTGATCTGAGGAGGCTCCCTGTTCCAAAGAACCAGAAGGCTTCCTCGGAACCAAGGGGGTGGACTCTGAGGCCGATGTAGGAGCTGGGCTCACCTGCGCCGAGGCCCCAAGAGGCAAATTCGGATCAGACAGCTGTCCAACCAGACTCTCCTCAACGGACCTGACCAGAGAGCGTCGGCTCCCAGACCCCTCAAGTCCAGATGGAACCGAGGAAATCAGAGCGGTAGCTGAGCCCAAAGATCCTGGTGCAGGTCTCGGCACCGATGGTTCCACTACAATCAGATCCAGGAACTCTGGCTCCGAAGTCCCAGATTGGGTCAGAGGAGGAAATGATGAAGGGGAGGTAGTCTTTGTCGGCGCCGAATCCCTCTGGGTTGGAGTCGATAGTAGCTTGGCCAGTGCCGGTGTCCATAAAAGTCTCTTCACCACACAATCCACATCATTGTCAGAGAGGCTCCTGGAGGATCGAGAGAAGGGGGTGGGAGATTTCACAGGTTGAAGTAATGGAGATCTGAGAGTTGTGGGGACTGGCTCTGAATGTGAAAGTCAATCAGCTCCAAAACCGCAGCAGTAGCCAAGGAGGAAGGTTTTTCGGGCCCAAGGATGACTACTTTTGGCAATTTTTTTGTTGCCTCCAAATGAGCAGTAGAGGTAGATGATCTCTTTCCCGACTTCTCTGACCTGAAAGACAGGGATCTTGCAGTTTTTGACAAACTCCGACCTCCTTTGGATAGCCTCTGTGAAGGGAGTCTTTAATAGCCCTCTTAAAATTGCTTGTTCTTCCACTCAAGCAAAAGTCTGTAACTGAAAGCATGACAAAAGGCACATGATACCTGAAGGTGGACTACACCAAGACAATATATACAACTTGTATGGCTATCAGTCAACGACATTTTTTTGCTACACTTGTCAAATTTTACACAGAGGATTTTCATACTTTTGGATCCTTGGACTTTATGTATCAACAGCAAAAACAACAACAACCAACTACTAAATACATAGTACTAGAAACTTTTTTTTTTCACCACCACCAATTTCACTAAGAAACAAAGGCCAGTTCTTTAACTTAAATGAACCGGCCTTAAATAGAAAGAAATATATAGAGGGAAAAGGAAGGGCCCTCTAAGTAAATGGGCCAACGTAAGCCCTCTAACTTAAATGAGCTTATCAGAGGAAGGAGCAGTAGAGTTAAACCATAACTGAAAACTTATTTCCAAGCTCTCTAACTTAAACAAGCTTGAATAGTTATTGTAAGAAGAGCCAGGATAGGGAGGTAGAGAAAAAGGCCTAGAGGAAGAAACAACGGCCAAAGGTAAGACCCAACAACTAAGCAAACACTCTAAATAAGCTCAAACTAACCTACTTACACTCTAGAAAAACTTTATAACAGTTATGAGTACAATTTTAACAAGAAACAAAGAAAAAGATTTCCACTTAGCCAGAGCCTAAATGGAAGCACCCGATCTTGTTTAACTGCAAACGAGATCTGGGTAGACTTCCCTATGCATGATGGGATAGGGTTACAGCCATGAGCCAGTGCAAGTCCTCAAGCTTATGTATAGGCCAAGTCGGAACCGTTGGACGGTTCCGAACCCAACCAGTACAGAATGAAGGCGAGATAGAATAACATCACATCATCAGTTTAGGACAGGAATATGATATCAAAGAACTTGGGCAAGAGGAGTGTATAAATATTTGGGAACTGATGAAGGATCAACAATAAAACATGAACAAATGCAAATAAAACTTGGGAATATTTTAGAATACTTAAATTAATACTGAAAACAGTGTTGACATCTAGGAACAAAGTCCAAGCTATAAACCAATTTGCTCCTCATGTCCTAACTTACAGTTTTGGAGTGGCTGACTGGCTCTAAAAGGTGTTGAACAGGAAAACAAGAAGCCTGCTTCATGCTCATCAAATGATTTATAAAAATTAGTGCATACCAAGACTATATTCCCCATTGTGAGAGAGGTATGGGCCTCCTCGAACTTGATTGCAAGTATAGATCTGCAATTGTGGGACTGCATACATATCTACTGAACTCAGAAGACTCAAATGTAGTAAAAGTTTTGAAACATGAGGAGAACAAGTCTAAGATAGCTTCCCTGCTTAGTTTAGCAGAAGCAAATCGGCATTAAGCAGGAATGGAAATCAAACCAGAAGTAGATAAAAATCAGGCAGCAACTGAATGCGCCAAAAAACAAATGAAAGAATATAAGGTGAGGGATCAGATGAGAAGGCAAGAAAAGTGGAAAATGCATAAATATAGTTGCAAGTATAGAAAACTCTTGGAAGAACCTCATGTTGACCAGGATCGAATGCAGGAATGGTTAGAGAGGTGAATTTAAAACAAGAGATGAAAGGTTAATATTGGCGGCCCAAGAAAGTAGACTATGTGCACATTGGTTTACAAAGTCCACTGAACATGTGGACCAAATGTAGGAAACCAAACATCTTGTTGCTGGTTGCAATATACTAATGGCAAAAGGACTGCATACTGAAAGTCATAATAATATGGCAAGACTGTTGCATTACTACATTATAATATTAATGTAGCTGAAAAACACTGGAAAAACATCAGCCACAAACCATTATAGAAAATGAAGTTTACAGCACATGGGATCACCCATTATCAACAGTTCAAAAAATAGATGCAAACAGATATAGTGGTCCATGAAAAGAAGACAAAAATAGCATTGATCACTGAAATTGCTACACCCAGTGACTACAGTGTCGTATGTAGACAGAGAGGCAAAGTCATAAAATACCAGAAGTTGCAGGCAGAAACGAGGGCAATGTGGAAGGAGGATACCCAGACAGTTCCAACAGTAGTAGGAACAATGGGTCTTATAAAAAAAAAAAGAATTTACAATTGTACTTGGATATGTTACAGATACATGTAACTCCATACGAATTGCAGGAGGAGTCATTACTGAGCACACTGCATGTGCTGCTAAGAGCAATTATGGCTAACATCAAAGATTAAAACAATAATAATTTTATGAACTTTGATCATACTTTGAGACTTAGGAATGGGGCTCATTCCCCTCATGGGATTATATACCCAAAAGACTTGGAGAAATAAAAAAAAAAAAACTAGGTGTTAACCCTTACATCACTAGACAGAACACACACTGTCAAAGTTGGTGATTCCACTTCTACCAGTAGACCCATCACCAGTGGCGTACCGCAAGGATCTGTACTGGGCCCTTTACTATTTGGAATCGATTTCTCGGAAGTTCAGGCTAACGCAGACAGTCTATTCTTACTAAGTTTGCTGATGATTGTAAACAAGGTGCAATCATCGAGTCCCCCAATGATGTTAACGTATTACAGGAGCAGCCAACACAAACAAATGACTGGTGCCAAAGTCACGGTCTAAAACTAAACAAAAAGTGCACTATTATCCCATTTGGCAAAGCGGAATTCCCAACTAATTACAGTACTGACAGCACTCCCTCTAAGGTCAAACACAGTGGTGTGAGATATGGGAACACAGGTTGACAGCAACATGAACTTTGACCAAAAGGTTTCCATGGTGCTAAGGAAAGCCTTCTACATTGCGCATCTCATAAGTAAAGGCATCGCATCCAGGTCTAAGGATGTTATAACCCCACTTAACTCTAATCAGATCATTAACAGAGTACAATGCTCCCTTCTGCATGTATCTGCAGCAACTGGATAGACCACAGAGGTTTCTCACTAAGACCCAGAGCCTCCAAACCACGGCCTATGTGGATAGACTGAAAGCCTGTCACTGTACTCTGTATCATATAAGCTACTGAGACGAGACTTGTGCCTGGCCTACAGGGCAGTATCTGACCCTGATCTGATGAAAATGTTGCACATCCTCAAATCAAATGGCACTAAAGCCACTCGCTATAGGGATCTAAACCTTGCCAGTGACATTAACAGAACATACTGGAGAGACAGGTATGTTTCCCAGAGATTGCCGCTGCTCTGGAATAAACTTCCAATTCATGTGAAACAGAGCTCCTCAATGACCCTATTCAACCACAACCTTGACAAATGGACAGGTGACCACGAATTCACCCTGGGGGGGCACCCATGCCCCTCATCAGCATGGATAGTCAGTGCTGATATGTAAAGTACATCCATCTAACCAAGAACAATTGGGGCAACCCGGGATTAACATGGCTTGGCTTATAAAGACTTTAGGGCCGCTAGCCTAGTAACCTCCTATGAGCCTACGAAACAGAAGTGTTTCCTGTAAATATTCCATTTATTGAGAAAGATCAGTTTATAAATAAAATAGACCATGGAATTTAAAGCAAACTAATGTATTAATAACCACTCTTGTCTAAAAATCACACCAGCTTCATCATGTTTAATTAGAGTCTACATGATTTTAGACAAAAGTAATTATTAAAATAATGTTTGCTTCACCTTTTAGCGATTTTTTTATTTAAGTAATTCTGCTGCTTATTCACAGAATCTCGCTTCCCTTATCAGGAGCATTGAATTGAATAAAAACAACAAGACCCAGCCAAGCTAGAGTTTTCATTGTGTGATGCATTAAAACTTCTGTAGGGGAGGACCATATGATTCATGCAAATGACCCCTTAAGGACATACCAGTGTTTCATATACATGGCTTTTGAATGCTCAAAAACTTTACTTTTTAAGTCTTTACGGATACATTCAAGCCAAATGTTAATACAAAGCCTACATGCATGTTTTAGCTTTTTTTTTAACCTTGTCAGTATAGCTACTCATGGATTGTTTAGTTTTACTTCAGAAACACAGAGCTCAAAATCAAGCTTGTTGTCCATAAACATCTAAACCAAAGGGTAAAAAGGTAACAGCCAAACCATGCAGCAAAAACTGCAAGAAAGACACAGCCAAGCTATATCCCATGGGCCTCCAAATCACAAGGTTCAGAGTATTATAGTGAAGACTGGCTCGGCTGGGTCTTGTTGCCAAGAAATTCGTAAAACTAGGCAACACTTTGCCTACCTTAAACTGATTCCTGTCATGTCTTGTCATGCCACCAGTCAAGAAGCAAACATTTTTCAAGTACAGTTGGTTTTGACTTTGGATTTCCATTTTCCTAGTAATTTCTTTTTTTTGGTAATCAACATAAATAACTTAACAAGACTTTACTATACCTAGGCAATTCAGATCCTGTATCCCAGTTCAAAAAAATAATTTCCTCAGTTACATTCATTTGCTCACGTGGTATTCCTGACAGAGTACACTGCAGGGATTTTTATATTTATATTTACTGACATTTGATTACAATCTGGGTAGGAGCCATTTTCAGAGTTGGCCCAGGATAAAAATGTTTCAAAATATTACAAAACATTTTAAGAATTTTAGTCTTTAAAAATACAAAACCCATCTGCATTTTAAATAATTATGCCAAAGTAGGCATACTATGAAAACATTGGTTAAGAATAGGTACAAGTTGCATAATAATTAAAGAAATGTTAGCCACTGTACAGAGAAACTAAAGTTACGTTAGTATAATACAAACAGGAATTGCAATGCGAAGTGACAGAAAAGCAGGCTTGTATTATTTAAGTCTGCCAACTCATTACACACTGAAAATGTATGCACACAGCTACCTCTTTCTTTCCCAACACACCTCCAACATTTGCCAACTACTGGAGGAAAAATTCTTTGGAGTCTGCTTGCAGTATAATAGTACCTATGCAAACACTTCCAAGCAAAAATCCAAAGGTTCTAGACTTTCTTGCATATTTGAGATCCATACGTAGATCCAACCCTTTGTTTCTTTGTGAATTGCTCATCTAATCTCTCTTCCCAATCTTTTCCAGTTTCCTCTGAATGATCCCTATAATTGAAGTGCAATATTTTTTATGCCCTGCTAATCATCCTTTTTTAAACAGCAGCTTCTGTTCTAGATTCAACTAAAAATTCAACCAGTGCACTTCTTTCACTTAGGATTCCCCTATCCTTTTTTTCTCTTTTCCTAAACTCTGACATCATCTCTAACCTAAAGTACAAATCTTTTCTTGGCCTCATCCCATTCAATTACCTTTCTCTCTATTTCTTCAAAACACCTTGGGGTTCCTTTGCCAGCTTCCTCCAGTAAAATTCCAGCCCACCTCTTGCCTATTCTCTACACCTCCAACTGCAGTCATCCTTATAGACAGAACCACCTTTCTCCATTTCTGTGTTAACTTAGTTCTTAGTCTACTTCATGCTACCTTATGAATGTAACATTCTGTATGACTGTTACTCTCCTTAAGGATCTGTATCCAAAATCCCACTCTTTACTTAATTCTTGAGCATCCCCACTGCTTTATCATCCCTTTCTACTTTGAACTGCAACTATCTGCTTGTATAATATCCCTTCATATCAAGTAATGGTAAACCACCTTGTTCTATTGGAAGATAAACTTACCCCACTTGACTCGTGCCCTCTTCCCCTCTCAGATAAAAATGTTCAACTCTTTCTTTATTACTATCTACAATATCTCTGGCTGATAAAAATATGCTTTATCTGTGTATACAATTAAAGAGACTAAACATTTTTTACTACTTGCATCTTGCTATTCATACCCATAAGAAAGGGATTCCAACTTCACATTTTTTTAGTCTCTTTCCATGGATTCTTAGCTGCTATAACAGACCCTTTTTTAACCCCAACTCCTAAATACTTCATTTTATCATGTCCCAACAAATATGAGTACTGCTGAATCAATTCATATCTGGGTACACAGTTTACAGCTACAGCTTTTGTTTTATCTTCATTCATTTTATATCCAGGAAAAAAAAAACTTGGAACAGTCTGATAATGTTCCACAACACTGAGACACCCTTTTCTAGTTTTATCAGGTACAAAATAAATATAGTCTGTAAATAAAGCCAAAAATTCTTTATTACCATACCAATTATAAACTTGACTGAGTCCCTCATGTTCTTTGCCAATAGTTCTAAATATAACACAAATAACCTCTGGTTTCTCATACATCCTCCTCATTAACTTTACTATTGTATAAGGGAATGCAAAGTTTTCCACTGCCATATTTCAAAATCTCAGCTGACTCTATCGAATGCTTTCTCTGCATAAAGACCCACCAACAGCAGTAATTTTTTTATATTCCGCTTCCCCATGGATCTTCATTGTTCTATGATTATGTCAAAAGTTTGCCTCCCCTCCACAAAACCACACACTGATCCACATCTATAAATTTTGTCAACACCTTTGCCATGGTTTTAGCCATTACAGATTAACACTTTATAATCATGGTTTAAAAAGTACAGTTGTGTACACTTACCATAAATGTAGATGTTCGAGTGTATTCCCTGTTGCACTCATGACATTTGGGTAATCTGCTGGCAGGTTGCCCTCGGTCGGCCTGAATTCCAAAGTCTTGGATCCTGCGTCGGTTGCGGTCTTCTTTTCCATGACGTCAGGTCGTCAGGGGTATAAAACATGCAGCCGCCATTTTCTTTAGTTTTTCTTGCCCCCAATGTCAGGTGCCCCCAAAAAGGTAGCAAATTTATTTATATATACATATATATATATATATATATATATATATATATATATATATATATATACATATATATATATATATATATATATATATACATGCATCAATATAAACTTTACCTTCATCTACAAGCAAATACACCACATGGATTGTAGAAAATAGAGAAGGAAAGATAAATTTCAGAATGACACGGGGGTGGCTGGAGGGTAACCTGGACTGCAACAGTGAATACACTCGAACATCTACATTTATGGTAAGTGTACACAACTGTACTATGTTCTTCGTGTTTCATTGTTGCAGTCATTACATTTGGGTAGAATCCCAAAGCTGTGGTTGGGAGGCTGGAGCTAAACAGCATTAGGTTCGGCTAGAAGGCCCTGCAGTACTGCAGTGGCAAAGCCTGCCCTGGACTTAGAGTAGAAAGGTAAATGGTAATGCTTTGCAAAGGTGTCAACAGAACTCCAAGTAGCAGCCTCTAGAATGTCTTTGGTTGGTACTCCTCTGAGAAAGGCAGCTGAAGTAGCTGCAGCTCTGGTGGAATGAGACCTAATGCCCTTGGGCACAGGTTTACCATGGTGTAAGTAGCAGAAAAGTACAGTTGTGTACCTACCATAAATGTAGATGTTCGAGTGTATTCACTGTTGGAGTCATTACACTTGGGTTATCCTACTCCGCAGTCGGCCTGAATTCCAAAGTCCTGGTCTGGCATCGGTTGCTGTCACCTCTTCCCTGACGTCAGTGCGCCAGGGGTATAAAAGATGCAGCCGATACCATTTTCTTCAGTTTTTCTTGCCCCAGATGTCAGGTGCCCCCAAAAGGGTAGGCTAAAATTCTGCTTATAAAAAAGCATGCACTAACAAACATTACCTTCATCTACAAGCAAATACACCACATAGGTTGTATAGAACCGAGAAGTACAGATAAGTCCCAGCAATGAAAGGGGGATGGTGGGAGGGTAACCTGGACTGCAACAGTGAATACACTCGAACATCTACATTTATGGTAGGTACACAACTGTACTATGTTCATCGTGTTTCACTGTTGCAGTCATTACATGTGGGTTGAATCCCAAAGCTGAAGTTAGGTGGCTGGGCCTAAATAGAATTAGGAGTGGCTATGAGGCCCTGCAGAACTGCAGTGGCAAAGCCTGCTCTGGATTTAGAGTAAAGAGGTAACTGGTAGTGCTTTGTAAAAGTGTGCACTGAAATCCAAGTTGCAGCCTCCAAAATATCCTTGGTTGGTGGTACTCTGAGGAAGGCTGCTGAAGTGGCTGCTGCTCTGGTTGAATGTGGCCTAATGCCCTTAGGCACTGATTTGCCATGTTGTGAATAGCAGAAACGAATGAAGTGGCCTATCCATTTTGAAATAGTCTGCTTGGAAATAGCTTTTCGTTGCGAACCTGCAGCATATGCCACTAAGAGCTGCTCAGTCTTTCTGAAGGCTTTAGTTTTGTCCAAGTAGAAGTGTAGCTGTCTGTGTAAGTCCAAAGAATGCAGAAGTCTCTCTCCTTTATTCTGTGGGTTTGGATAAAAGGTAGGCAAATGAATGGTTTCTTTAAGAGCCACACTGGACACTACCTTAGGCATAAATGTTGGGTTTGTCCTTGGAAAACCCCTGTCCAGATGGAAAATAATAAAAGGTTCCACAGCCATTAATGCCTGTAACTCTGAGACTCTTCTTGCTGAAGTTACTGCTAGGAGCAGAGCTGTTTTCCAGAATAAGAATTTTATCTCAGCTGTATTGGCTGGCTCAAAAGGAGGCAGTGTGAGCTTTTCCAAGACAAAATTGAGGTCCCATGCAGGTATTGGAGCTCTCCTTGGAGGTCTTATGTTTTTTGCCCCTCTGAGGTACTGTCTTAGTAATGGATGAGAGAAAATAGGAGGTTCCATATTGTAATGAGCTGAAATGGCAGAGGCATGGATCTTAATTGATGAGAAGTATAGGCCTTTGTACAGCATCTCAGTTAGGTATTGTAAAATCTGAGGTATATTTGGAACAAGTGGTTCAAGTCCTTGTGCCTGGTTCCAAGCACAGAATCTCTTCCATTTTTCTGCACAAGCTTTCCTAGTGCTGGGCTTCTAAAATGACATCCTTAACAGCTTTAGAGAGAGGTGTAGTCTGAGTGGCTATATTATCTGCCATGCAGCCAGATTTAAGGTTTTGAGTTGACTGTGCAGAATCTGATTGTTTTGTTGAGTCAGAAGATGAGGAATTTGAGGTAAAGCCCAGGCTGGGCCTTGAGACAAGCTCTTTAGGATTGGGTACCAGTGGCGTAGCCAGTCTGGGGCAATCAGAATTATTTTTGGCTTCTCTTGTCTGACATTTAGGAGCACCTTGGGAAGAAGAGGCAGTGGAGGAAAGTCATAAACTGTCAGTGTTTTCCAGCTGAATGATAGAGTATCCACTTTCCATGCTTGTGAGTGATAAGTTCTTGTGCAGAATCTCTGTAGTTGGCAGTTGTGAGGGGAGGCAAAAAGATCTATGTCTGGGCATCCTCATTTCCTTGTTATCATGCTGAAGACCTGTGAATTTAGTTTCCATTTGTGAGGATCCATGAGATTTCTGCTTAGTTCGTCTGCCAGAGCATTTTTCTTTCCTGGCAGGAATTGTGCCTGCAGATGTACTTGATAGGTCAGTGCTGTGTTCCACAAAGTCATGGCTTGCCTGCAGAGGGGGTAGGAATGTGTGCCCCCTTGCTTGTTTATGTACCACATAACTGTGGTATTGTCAGTCTTTAGTAATAGTTGTCCTGGATGTAGTAGATCCTTAAAGGCTGTCAGGGCATGCTGTACAGCTAGCATCTCTTTTTGATTGATGTGAAGATGCATTTGTTCCTTTGGCCACGTGCCCTGAATACATTTTCCTGCCATGTGTGCCCCCCAGGCATAATCCGATGCATCTGTTGTTATTGTCTGCCTGGGTGTGGGTAAGGTGAAAGGCTGTCCCTTGTTGTGGTGACAGGCCAGTGCCCACCATCGAAACTCTTGTTGCAGGCAGGGAATAAGAGTTATTGTTTCCAGGCTGTGGCAATGTTGAGTCCAAACACTTTTTAGAGACCATTGTAGTTTCCTCATATGCAGTCTTGCATATGGAATTAGTAGAATGCAGGATGCCATGAAGCCCAGAGCCTGCACAATTTTTCTTGCAGGGAGCTGGGTCTTTGTTGCCATCATTTGAAAGTAATGAGTCAGTTGCCTTTGCTTGTCTGGCGTGAGATAAGCCATTTGGGCAGTTGTATTTAAGCTTGCACCCAGGAATATTATCTCTTGAGAGGGTACCAGTTTTGATTTCTTTTCGTTTACTGTGTACCCTTTTAAGCATCTGTTTCTTTGGCATGGATGACTGTCCAGGAGAATGCTGTACTTGTTTCCTTGTCATTAATGGTGTTCTTGACTTTGCCTTGGCTGCTGTAGTAGACTTAATAGTAAGCTGTGAAGGTCTGAAAACACCCTCAGAAGCCGATGCCTGCTCAGCGGCTCCGGACCCATCTGAGGGAATAGTTTCCTCAGGCCCAATACCTTGAGTTTCCAGAGGCCTAGGTGTCTCCACGTGGGAGTCGGATGCGGCCTGTGGCTCTGAGGTAGCAGGTGTCAGGGGCTGCGAAAGCGCCTCACTGAGAAATGGCGAACCGGCGACTGGCCTAGAAGAGGCTTCGTCGTCGGTTTTGGACCTCAGATGCCTGTCCTTTTCTTTGTCTTTGCGTTTTTTATGAATTCCGGTCGTCGGTTGTTCCGACGACATTATATAGTTAAATCTTCGGCCAAAGTAATGTAAAGCAAAATCAAACAGACACTTAATAGTGCGTTGGTTGAATCTAGCACAAAACCGACAACTAGCAACGTCGTGGTCAGGGCTTAGGTAAGGAATACAGTAAGAGTGAAAATCCTTATGAGGTATTTGCTTCCCACAGGAAATACAATTGTTAACTTTTACTGACATCGGTCTGGAGCAAGAAAAAGTTTCCCCAACGGGGTACTTAGCTTTATTGAAGAATTTGGTTCTGAAATTCAATTTCGAAAATCTCAGGAGTCGGCCGACTGGCACTTGCGAACAGCTTTTGCTTCGGGCACCGTGCGGCAAGAGAGAGTGGAGAAAATTGCGTCGGCTGCATCTTTTATACCCCTGGCGCACTGACCTCAGGGAAGAGGCAACAGCAACCGACGCGGGACCTAGACTTTGGAATTCTGGCCAACTGCGGGTAGCCTGCCAGCAGGATAACCCAAGTGTAATGACTGCTACAGTGAAACACGATGAACATCTGCTTTAGAGAGAGGTGTGTTCTGAGTGGTTATATTATCAACCATGCAGCCAGATTTAGGGTTCTGAGTTGGCTGTGCAGGATCTTATTGTTTTGTTGCGTCAGTAAATGAGGAATTTGAGGTAATATCCAGGCTGGGCCTTGAGACAAGCTCTTTAGGATTGGATATCAGTGCTGGCGTTGGCAATCAGAATCATTTTTGGCTTCTCTTGTCTGACCTTTAGGAGTACCTTGGGGAGGAGAGGCATTGGAGGAAAGGCATATACTGTAAGGGTTTTCCAGCTGAATGATAGGGCATCCACATTCCATGCTTGTTTGTGATACATCCTTGTGCAAAATCTCTGTAGTTGGCAGTTGTGAGGGGAGGCAAATAGATCTATGTCTGGGCATCCCCATTTCCTTGTTATCATGCTGAAGATTTGTGGATCTAGTTTCCACTCGTGGGGGTCCATGAGGTTTCTGCTAAGTTCATCTGCCAGAGTATTTGTCCTTCCTGGCAGGAATTGTGCTTGCAGATGTACTTGATAAATCAATGCTGTGTTCCACAAAGTCATGGCTTGTCTGCAGAGGGGGAAGGAATGTGCGCCTCTTTGCTTGTTTATGTACCACATATGACTGTAGTATCGTCAGTCTTTATCAGCAGTTGTCCTGGATGAAGTAGATCCTTGAAGGCTGTCAGGGCATTCTGTACAGCTAGAATCTCTTTTTGATTGATATGAACATGCATTTGGCTTGTGGGCCATATACCCTGAATACATTTTCCACCCATGTGGGCCCCCCAAGCATAATCTGATGCATCTGTTGTTAGTGTCTGCCTGGCTGTGGCTAAAGTGAATGGCTGTCCCTTGTTGTGGTGACAGGCCTGTGCCCACTATCGATACTCCTGTTGCAGGCAGGGAATGAGGGTAATTAATGTTTCCAGGCTGTGGCAATGTTGAGTCCAAACACTTTTTAGATACCATTGTAGCTTCCTCATATGCAGTCTTGCATATGGAATTAGCAGAATGCAGGATGCCATGAAGCCCAAAGCCTGCAGAATTTTTCTTGCAGATAACTGGGTCTTTGTTGCCATCTTTTCGAAATAAGAAGTCAGTTGCCTTTGTTTGTCTGGCATGAGATAAGCCATCTGGGCAGTTGTGTTTAAGCTTGCACCCAGGAATATTATCTTTTGAGAGGGTACCAGTTTTGATTTCTTTTCGTTTACTGTGTACCCTAGGCAAATAAGTAATCTTTTTACAAACGCCAGATGCTTCAGTAGAATGTCCTTGTTCTCTGCTTCAATAAGGCAGTCATCCAAGTAGGGATATGTTTGGATTCCTCTTTGTCTGCAAAATGCGATTACTGGTGCCAGGCATTTTGTGAAGACCCTGGGCGGAGTAGATAAGCCAAAGGGCCGTGCAGAGAACTGGTAGTGCATTGAGCCAGCTATGAATCTGAGGTATCTTCTGCAAGATTGTCTGATTGGGACATGCAGGTATGCCTCAAAGGTCCAAAGTTACAAGCCAAGCCTTCTTGCCCAGCATGGGCAGAAGCTGCTGCAGAGTCAACATTTTGAATTTTGGAATGTACAGAAAAGTGTTTAGAATAGACAGGTCCAGTATTGGTCTCCAGGCTTTGTCCTTTCTGGGTACCAAGAAAAGTCTTGAGGAAAATCCTTGTCTCTGCTCTTGCTGTGGTACTCGCTGAATAGCCCTCATGTCCATGAGAGATGAAACCTGCTTTTGTGCCTCTGCCCATTGATTGTGTGGCAGGTCTGGCATACCTTTTGTCTTTGGAAGGATGTGAAAGTGGAACCTGTAAGCCCTGAGACACTATATTCAATATCCATTTGTCCTGTGAGATCATGTGCCAATTTTGTGAAAAAAGTGCTAGTTTTCCCCCTAAGGGTGCTGCCAAAAGATAAGTGCTTGGCATTGGCAGAGGAAAGTCATTGGGACTGTTTCCTATATGGCTGTGATTTGTCTTCTCCGCTTTTGGAGGTAGAAGCACCCCATTGTTTAGGCCTGTATGAGCCCTGGGGCTGGGATCTGCCTCTAGCATGTCTGTATCTGCCTCTCTGTGGCCTGTCTGACACTGGAAAGGACCAATTCATAGAAGGCCAGTTCCTGCTAAATCTGGGTGGCTGTACCTGTAAGAAATCCTTAAGTGTCTGCATAGATTTCGCTTTATCCTCCATTTTCTTCAACACCTCTTCTGCCTTAACACCAAAGTATCATGCTGTAATGGAGCATCCAATAATTTTGCTTTAACATGATCAGGCAGATTCTGTTCCTTTAACCAAGCATGCCTTGTAATGACAGAACCTGTAACAGCGGCCCTGCAAGAGGCCTCCAGTGAATCAAAACCACATTGCAAAGTATGCTTTCCCACTTGTTTACCTGCATGCAATAAATCCTGCATTTCCTTGTTTTCAGAACATTCAGAATTTGTCAACATTTTCTGTTTTAACAGTGATATTAGGTATTGCTGATATTTAAGCATATGAAACTGACAATGTAAAGCCCTTACAGCCAAGGTAGCAGAAGTGTAAACTTTTTTCCACTATCTGTCCAGTGCCCTAGAATCCCTATTAGAGGGGACAGGGTTTTTTGCAGTGGAAGCCTTGACCCCTTTGGGACCCTGAGATATAGTTTCAGGGTCAGCAGCAGGGTGTTTATATAGAAATTTATGAGAATTTTGAACCCTATAGTATCTGTCTGGCTTAACAGGTGCAGGGGGTACAGAGTAAGGAGACAGGCCGGACTCTGAAAATACATCCTCTACAATGTCTAGAACAGGTGGAATAGCAAGAGGTCTGTGCTGAGGTAGTAAAAGAAAGTCTCTGAGCCTTTTATTAGATTCTGAGTAATCTTGGCTCTCTCAGTGAATATGCTCCCTTCATGGTATGCAGGGTTTCCCCTAAAGAATAATCCTCAGGAGGAGAGGCTGAAGGAATAGATTCTTCAGCATCAGAAACCTCATAGGGAGTAAGAGAGTATCCCTGTTCAGAAGAGGAGTCAGAGGAAATGGAAACCTGATCAGATGAGTCATATTCTGCGTCTTGCCTAGGCCTCTTATCAGGAGGGGGATGGGAACCCCTGATCAAAGTAATTAGGTCTTCGGCCATTTTAAGCATCTGTTTCTTAGGTATGGAAGTCTGTCCAGGAGAATGCTGTACTTGTTTCTTTGTCTTTAAAGCTGTTCTAGTCTTTGCCTTTGAAGCTGAGGTTGGCTTGACATATAACTGTGTAGGTCTGAAAACACCCTCAGCAGCCGATACCTGCTCAGTGGCTACGGACCACTCTGAGGGAATAGTTTCCAAGTGTCCAATACCTTGAGTATCCAGAAGCCTAGTTGTCTCCACATGGGAGTCGGTAGCGGGTGTCAGGAGCTGCGAAAGCACCTCACTGAGTACCAGCGAACCGGCGACAGGCATAGCGGAGGCCTCGTCTGTTTTGGACCTCGGATGCTTTTCCTTTTCCTTGCGCTTTTTATAAACTACGATCGTCGGCTGTTCCGACGGCATTATATAATTAAATCTTCGGCCAAAGTAATGAAATGCAAAATCGTACCGACGCTTAATAGTGCATTGGTTAAATCTAGCACAAAACCGACAGCTAGCAATGTCGTGGTCAGGGCCTAGGCAAGGAATACAGTAAGAATGAAAATCCTTATGAGGTATTTGCTTCCCGCAAGAAATACAATTGTTAACTTTTTCTGACATTGGTCTGGAGCAAGAAAAAAGTTTCCCCAACGGGGTACTTAGCTTTAATGAAGACTTCAGATCTGAAATTCGATTTCGAAAATCTCAGGAGTCGTCTGACCGGCACTTGCGAACTGCTTTTGCTTCGGGCACCGCGCGGCAAGAAAGACTGAAGAAAATGGCGTCGGCTGCATCTTTTATACCCCTGGCGCAATGACGTCAGGGAAGAGGCGACAGCAACCGACGCTGGACCAGGACTTTGGAATTCAGGCTGACTGCGGGTAGCCTGCCAGCAGGATAACCCAAGTGTAATGACTGCAACAGTGAAACACAATGAACATCGGATGCAGTGGCTTAGCCACTTTGAAATTGTCTGCTTTGAATTACCTGCAGCATATAACACTAATAATTGCTCAGATTTTCTTAGAGCTTTAGTCCTGCTCAAGTACATCCTTAGCTGTCTGTGTACGTCCAAGGAATGCAGAATTCTCTCTCCCTTGTTCTGCGGATTTAGATAGAAAGTTGGCAGGTGAATTGTTTGGTTAAGGGACACACTAGAAACCACCTTAGGCATAAAAGTAGGATACGTCCGCAGAGACACCCTGTCTGGGTAAAATATGATAAAAGGCTCTACAGCCATAAGGGCCTGTAGCTTTGAAACTCTTCTTGCTAAAGTAATTGCTAGCAGCAGAGCTGTTTTCCATGATAAGAACTTTAGATCAGCGGTAGCAGCTGGTTCAAATGGAGGCAGGGTGAGCTTTTCCAACACATAATTGAGGTCCCATGCAGGTAAGATCTTCTAGGAGGCCTTAAATGTTTGGCTCCTCTAAGATACTGCCTTAGTAAAGGATGAGAAAAGATTGGTGGCTCTGTATTGTAATGAGCAGAAATGGCAGAGGCATGGATTTTGATTGATGAGAAAGATAGGCCTTTGACAAGCATCTCAGTTAAGTATTGTAATATCTGAGGAATATTTGGTTCTGCTGTATCAGTTCCTTGTGCTTGATTCCAAGCACAGAATCTCTTCCAATTGTCAGCATAATATTTTCTAGTACTAGGCCTTCTGGCTTCCAAAATGACATCCATCACAGCTTTATTGAGAGGTGTTGTTTGTATGACTACATGTTTAGCCATGCTGCCAGGTTCAGAGTCTGTGGTTGATTGTGTAGTATCTGATTGTTTTGCTGGGACAGTAGTTTTGGTCTTTGAGGCAAGGTCCAAGCTGGGTATTGAGACAAGTTCCTTAGGATTGGGTACCAGTATTGGCGGGGCCAGTCCGGGGCAATTAATATCATCTTTGGCTTCTCTTGTCTGACTTTTAGGAGGACCTTGGGTAGAAGAAGCAGAGGAGGAAAGGCATAAACAGGTTTTTCCAACTGAAGGATAGGGCGTCCACTTTCCATGATTGTTTGTGATAAGTTCTTGCGCAGAATCTTTTCAATTGATTATTTTGAGGAGAAGCAAATAGATCTATGTCTGGTCTCCCCCATTTCTCTGTTATCATGCTGAAGACTTGTGGATTTAGTTTCCACTCATGAGGATCCATAAGGTTTCTGCTTAAATCGTCTGCCAGAGTGTTTTGTTTTCCTGGCAGGAATCGAGCTTGAAGATGTATTTGGTAGGTCAAAGCTGTGTCAAACACTGCCATATTTAAACTGCAAAGGGGGTATGAGTGTGTGCCCCCTTGCTTGTTTATATACCACATGACTGTGGTGTTGTCCATTTTTATCAGTAGTTGTCCTGGATGAAGTAAGTCCTTGAAGGCTGTTAGGGCATTTTGAACAGCTAGCATCTCTTTCTGGTTGATATGCAGAAGCATTTGTTTTGGTGTCCATACGCCTTGAATGCATCTTCCTGCCATGTGGGCCCCCCAGGCATAATCTGATGCATCTGTTGTTAAGGTTTGGCTAGCAGGGGGTAGAGTGAAGGGCAGTCCCATGTTTTAGTGACATGCCTTTGCCCACCATAGAAACTCTTGTTGCAGGCAGAGAATGAGAGGAATAATCGTTTCCAGACTGTGTGAACGTTGACTCCATAAACTATTTAAGTACCACTGATGTTTCCTCATATGCAGTCTTGCATATGGAATTAGTAAGATGCAGGATGCCATGAAGCCCAGAGCCTGCAGAGTTTGTCTTGCAGAAGACTGGGTTTTTGTTGCCATCAGTAACAAGTAGTCAGTTGCCTTTGCTCGTCTGGCGTGAGGTACGCCATCTGGGCAGTTGTATCCAAGCTTGCACCCAGGAATGTTATCTTTTGAGAGTGTATCAGTTTTGATTTCTTTTCATTTATTGTGTACCCTAGGCATGTTAGAAGCCTTTTCACAAATGCCAGGTGTCGAAGAAGAGAGTCCTTGTTCTCTGCTTGAATGAGACAGTCGTCCAAGTAAGGATATATTTGTATACTTCTTTGTCTGCAAAATGCAATTACTGGTGCCAGGCACTTTGTAAAGACCCTGGGTGCAGTAGATAAGTCAAAGGGCAGTGCAGAGAATTGGTAATGCATTAAGCCAGCCATGAATCTGAGGTATCTTCTGCACGACTGTCTTACTGGGACATGCAGGTATGCCTCTTTTAGTTCTAAAGTCACCAGCCAAGCATTCTTGCCCAACATGGGCAGAAGCTGCTGAAAAGTCAGCATTTTGAATTTTGGAATGTCCAGGTATACGTTCAAAATCGATAAATCCAGTATTGGCCGCCAGGCCTTGTCCTTTCTGGGTACCAAGAACACTCGAGTAAAAAAACTTGTCCTTTTTCCTGTTCTGGTACTGTCTGAATGGCCCCCATATCCATGAGGGACGTAACCTGTTTCTGTGCATCTGCCCATTGATTTTTTGGCAGATCCGGCCAACCATTTGCCATTGGCAGTGTGTGAAAATGGAATCTGTATCCCTGTTGTACAATGTTTAGTACCCAATTATCCCGGGTTATTAACTGCCAATTTTGAGTAAAAACTGCTAATTTTCCCCCTATGGGTGCTGCCAAAAGTAAAGTGCTTGGTGTAGGCAGAGGGAAGTCATTGGAATTACTTTCTGTAGGTATGCGCTTTATCTCCTCCAGATATGGAGGTGGAAGCGCCCCATTGCTTTGACCTGCATGAATCTTGCGCCTGGTATCTGGAACCCTTAGGGCGTCTGGATTTGCCCCTTTGAGCTCTGTCTGACACAGGAAAGGACCAATTTTTTGTAGGCCAGTGTCTACTGAATCTTGGTGGCTGCACTTGTAAGAAGTCTTTAACAGTGTGCATAGACTTAGCTTTGTCTTCCATTTTCTTTAGAACCTCTTCTGCCTTAATACCAAACAGAGAATCATGCTGTAAAGGTGCATCTAGCAATTTAGCTTTAACATGATCAGGCAAATTTTGTTCCTTTAACCAGGCATGCCTCCTAATCACAGATCCAGTAACTGCGGCCCTGCTATGCTTTCCAACTTGTTCAGTTGCATACAATAATTCCTGCAATTCTTTATTTTCTGCACATTCTGAAATCAACATCATTTTCTGTTTTAGAAATCCCATAACATGTTGTTGGTACTTAAGCATATGAAATTGACAGTTTAAGGCCCTGATTGCCAAGGCTGCAGATGTATAAACCTTTTTTCTCCAACTGTCTAGTGCCCTTGAATCTCTGTCAGAGGGTGTAGGATTTTTGCTGTTGAGGCCTTAACTCCCTTTGGACCCTGTGAAATAGTTTCAGGATCAGCAGCAGGGTTTCTAAATAAAATTTTATGTGAGTCAGGGACCCTGTAATATCTGTCAGGCTTACTGGGAGCCGGAGGTAAGAAGTCGGGGTCAGGCTTGACTCCGAAAACACATCATCCACAATGTCTACAACAGGGGGGATGGCTAAAGGCTTGTGCTAAGGGAGAAAAA
Source organism: Protopterus annectens (assembly GCF_019279795.1). Classification (NCBI taxonomy): domain Eukaryota; kingdom Metazoa; phylum Chordata; order Ceratodontiformes; family Protopteridae; genus Protopterus; species Protopterus annectens. The sequence continues at coordinate 900,512,525 of NC_056739.1, forward strand.
GGAAATCCCTGAGCCTCTTTTTTGATTCTGAGAAATCTTGACTCTCCCAGTGAAAATGCTCCCTCAAAGTATGCAAGGTTTCTCCAAATGAATAATCCTCAGGAGGAGATGCAAATGGAATAGACGCCTCAGCATCAGAATCCTCATAGGGAGGTATAGACAATTCCTGATCAGAACAGGTATCAGAAGAAATAGAAACCTGATCTGAAGATTCATAATCAGTGTCTTGCCTAGGCCTCTTATCTGGAGGGGGATGGGTACCCCCGATCAAGGTAATAAGGGCTTCAGCCATTTTGATCACTTGTTTTTTAGGCATAGGGGCCTGTGCACATGGCTCATGCATCAGTATTTTGGTTTTAGAAGTTGCTTTTGTCTTTGGTTTTGCAGCTGTCGTCGGTTTGACATACAAATGTTGAGGTCAGAAGACGGTGCCTGCTCAGCGTCTGCGGACCCATCCGAGGAGATACATCCGTCGGTCCAATATCTTGAGTATCTTGCGGCATGCCGGACTCCACATGGGTGTTGGTAGAGGCCTGCGACTCAAAGGTAGCGGGTATCAGGGGCTGCGAAAGCGCCTCACTGAGTACTGGCAAACAGGCGACTGGCTTAGGAGAAGCTTCGTCGTCGGTTTTGGATCTCGACTGCCTTTCTCTGTCCTTTTCTTTGCTTTTTTATGTACTCTGGTAGTCGGATTGCTATCCGACGACATTTCTGGGTAGTTAAATCTGTTTCCAAAACACTTTAATGCAAAAATATACTGATGCTTAATAGTGCGTTGGTTAAATCTAGCACAAAACAGACAGCCAGGCACACTGTGATCAGGGCCTAGGCAAGGAATACAGTATAAATGGAAATCCTTATGAGGTATTTGCTTTCCACAAAAGCAATACAATTATTAACTTTTTCTGACATCGGTAAAAAGCAAGAAAAAAGTTTCCCCAATGGGGTACTTAGCTTTAGTGAAGACTTTGGTTCTGAAACTCAAACTCGAATATTTCAGTAGTCGGCCGACCGGCACTTGCGAAAATGCTTCTGCTTCGGGTACCGCACGGCAAGAAAGACTGAAGAAAATGGCGTCGGCTGCATGTTTTATACCCCTGATGACCTGACGTCATGGAAGAGAAGACAGCAGCCAACGCAGGACCCAAGACTTTGGAATTCAGGCTGAGTGAGGGCAACCTGCCAGCAGTTTACCCAAATGTAATGACTGCAACAATGAAACACGAAGAACATATGAAATGGGCCTATATGAAGCGGTATCTGATGGGTCTTTAGGTATTACAGCCACCACAGTTTTTTTTTCTATGATGTTGGCGTTTCCCCCCTTTTAAAATAAAAGGTTATGTCTTACTATAACTTGGCATCTGTGTTGTCTTCCTTTACTCCACCTCACGACAGGGTCTCAGATCCAACCTTTGGATTTGGCTCAGCCACATTCTACAGACTTAGATCTGACTTTCAAGCTCCTCCCCTCTTACCCATAACGCACTACATCCACCGAAGTACCTCAGACTGAGTTTGCTGATTCCATACATCCAACACTCACACAGCAAAGGAAGAGCAGAAAGAGCCTCAGACTTGGGACATAAAAGTCCCTTCATAATCCAGGTTCCTCTAGAATAGACAAGGCAGGGGTGACGTTTGGGTGGGAAAGTAAGAAGGTATGAAGGAAGACAACACAGATGCCAAGTTATGGTAAGACAATCTTTTAATCTGATGCCTTCTTCATTCTGCCTCATGATAGGGTCAGAGTCCCCAGATGTGTAGATTTTGGGTGGCCCTCATGGAAGAATATGCCAGAGCACCATTGAAGTAAATTTGGCCCTGCTCCTGGATATGACATCAAACTTTTAATGAGATACAGAGGTATGACTGTTACACCATGTCGCTGCTGCACAAATGTCATCAATGGAAGTTCTAGAACAGAAAGCTGTAGAAGTAGTCTTAGCTCTGGTGGAATATGCCCTGGAAGGTCTAGGTAATTCCACTCCCTTGCATGAGTAAATGTACGAGACACAGTCAGATATCCATTTCGCCAAGGTAATTTTAAGATACTGCTTGTTGAAGTCTATTAGATGAGAAAGCAAAGAAAAGCTGATCAGACTTCCTGTGTTGTTTGGTCCTGGTAAAAATGGAGTTATCTATGAACATCTAGAAGATAGGAAACATACTCTCCTTTATTTGAGAAGTTAGGAAAGAACACTGGTAATTGGATGGATTGATTAGTATTATTCTCGAGGGCTACTTTAGGCATAAAGAACGGATTAGTGCATAAGGACACACTGTCTTTATGAAAATGTATGTAAGGAGGTTTGGAGAATAAGCCTTGCAGTACAGAAATCCTCTTACCAGAAGTTACAGAGAGCTGTATTTCATGACAAACTTCATGTTGCAACTTGCTGCTTGCTTGAAGGGTCCCTGGGTCAAAGCCTGTTAACACGAGTGAGGTCCCAAGGGGAAGATGGGTCCTTAATTGGGTGCCTTAATAAGAAAATACCTTTCATGAAAGATATGCAAAGTCTAAAACTGAACAGAGAACGGAAATGACTTGCAGTATGAAAGTTGGAAATAGCAGCTAACTGTAATTTGATAGTCAAGAAGCTAGCGCCTTCGCCGAAAAGATTGCTAAGAAATAACAAAACATCTTAAACTGGTGCTGAGAAAGTATCAATGTTGCTGCTCGTGACCCAAATAACAAATCTCTTCCACTTACTGGTGTAGACTTTTTTTAGTGGAAGCTTTTTATAAGCTAGAAGAATTTTTCAGACTGGGGACTTGAGCCTTGACGGTCTCACTAGGGTCGGAAGTGGAGAAACCAAGCGGTCAATCTGAAGGCTCGAAAGTTCAGATGTTGCATTCCTAAATAGTGAGAAAGGAGGTCCTGACTTGCCTCCTGAACCCAAGGACGATATTCCAGATGAGACCATAGAAAGAAGAACCACATCTGACGAGGCCAGAAAGGGGCAATAAGGATGACTGAGCTCTTCAACCTGCTTGCCTTCCAAAGAAACTTCATAATGAGCTGAAGAGGAGGGTAAGCATATAGCAGACCAGGTGGCCAATCGTAGACTAGTGCAACCTTGGGGACTCCTCCGGAGGAGGGATCAGAGTGAAGAACTTGCTCATTTGTTGTTAAAGAGAGAGGCAAATAGGTCGCAGCAAGGTTGACCCAAATAGCTGAAGATCATGTTTGCCACTGACTGATTGTAGGACCATTCGTGTGGAATCAGAAGTGATCTGCTGAGTCGGTCTGCCAGATCGCTGGCATTCCCAGGGATATGCGTTGCAACTAAAAGGCAATCTGAAGATATTTCCCATTCCCACACCCTCATGGCCTCCATGCACAAGGGGTATGACTGGGTTCCACCTTCTTAGTTGATGTACCAGACAACACACGTCGTTGGTGTGTACTGCAATAGTCCTTAAAGGGAGAATGTTCTGAAAGGCTTGCAACATTAGGAGGACTGCTCTCATCTCTTGGACATTCATATGCAACCTGGTCTACGTCAGGGACCACATGGCTTGGACCATCTTCCCCTTGTAATGCCCCACCCCTACCGGAACTAGGAAGCTTCCGTGGTCATCGTGGTTATAGGGAGGTTGTCCAAGAATGGTCAGCCTAGAATGACACTGTCCGAGTGCATCCACCAACTGTGAGGACGCCCGCAAATGAACAGCAACCTGACGTCAAAGGACAACGGCTGAGAAAGGATGGACCAGTGTGTTGCTAATGTCCGCCGAGGACCCACATGAAAAATTTGGACAGACGGACTAAGAGAATGGCTGCTGACATGGACCCTAGGGTCTGCAGGATCAATCAAGCCATGAGGGTCTGTTGGGTTAACAATTCCCATACCTGACTTCTCAGAGTGATTACTCCACGTGAAGGAAGAGAAGTTATCTAATCCCTTGTGTTGATCTGCATACCTATAAATTCCAGGTTCTCTACCACAGTCAGGCTCGATTTGCTCATGTTTATGGTGATGCCCAGAGAGTGTGATAAGTAGATTAAATAATCCCTGACTTGGATTAGTCTATGCTTCATGGGAGCAGTTAGGAGCCAAAAGTCTTAATATGGAAACACCTGGAATCCCCTGAGCCTCAAGTGAGCCATTACGACTGCCATGCTTTTGAAAACCAGGGGGGGGGGGGGTGAGCCCAAAGGCAGTGCCCTGATTTGGTAATGATTGGCTTCCAGCTGGATGTGCAGGTATCTCCAGGAGCGCCTGTCTATTTTGATGTGATACTATGCATCCTTGAGATCTAGCAAGCACATCCAGTTATTTTTGTAACAATAACAGTGGCAGAATGGACTGAACCATAACCATTTGGAACGGTGACTTCTTTACATATTTGTTCAATCTGCTTAGATCCTAGACGGGTCTTAGGTCCCCCCTGTCTTTTTCGGCACCAAAACGAAGCAGGAGTAGATTCTGAATCCTCTGTTTGGTTGGGGCTTCTTGGATGACTCTCTTTAGTAACAGCTGTTGAATTTCCTGTGCTGCCTGTTCCCTTTGACTGGGTAGTACGTCTTGAAGGCTTTTGGAGCTTGAGGTAAGAAGAGAAAAGGGAATGTAATAACCTCTGGATATTATGCTTAGCACTCAATGGTTTTGAGTCAACTGGGTCCAGGCTTTTGGGTTCAAATCTAGTCGGGCCCCGACGTCCTCCAGAGACGGACAGCTGGGCAGCTCTTCAGGAGCACTGGTAGGGCTCATCGGGAAAGGATTCCCTAAAGCCCGGGTTCTGCGGACCCCCTCTGCCTCTAGGGTGGTGTCTACCATTAAACCCTCCCTTCTCTGCCTCTAGAGGAGGGATCCTCGCGCGGGTCCTAGAAAGGCCCTTGGGACTTGCAAAATGACATTTTCTTACCTCCACACAGGTTCCTCAAAAAGGACCTGGGGGGGTTGGAAAATCTGATTCAACAGTAGAAAAGGTCTTCCCATCCTTTTCACTGCAGGTAAGTGCATCTCAAACTGATGGCCTAAAAAGCGAAAAGCCATCATAAAGGGCATTCATGAATGATGCCTTAAAGGGTCTCACACAATCACATAACCTCATCCAGGCATGCCTCCTTAACCACAGTCCTAAACCGGCTGCTTGCGAGATGCCATCAGTGGTATGAAGGATTAACCTCATCGATGAGTTGGTGATGGATGAAAGAGTGGTCAGCTTGGGAAAAACTTTCTTAAATTACTCCGCAGGCATGGAATCCGAGAGAGTCTGACAATTCCTTGATCTGATCTCTCTGCAGCCGAATAAAATGAGCCAGATAGTTCAATGAACTAAGCGCAAAGGTGGCCGAGACATAGAAGTGCTTCCCAATCCTGTCCAGTGCTCTAAACTCCTTGTTAGGCAGACAGACATCAGCAGTTTCTTCTGCCAGCTCCATCTCAGTGGCTGCTGCCACCATGATGGCATCGACTATGGGACCCTTAATCCAATGTTTCCTGTCTGAAGGGGGTACAAGAAACCTATAAGGTCACTTGGGTATGGGCTCAATGGTGTCCGGTGTGACACAAAGTCAACCAAGGCATCAGCCGGGAGTGGGGGGAATCACCCAAGACATACAGGGGCCCATCCAAAATGCCTTCAAGAAAACTGACTCCTCACAGGAAGGAGGATGGGCAGTCCACCAAACTTTCTGCTTCAGGATCTCTAATGTATCCCCAAAGGTGACGTCTTCCGGTATGGATCCTTCCCTCTCATCAAAGTCAGTGTCCTCGGTTAAAGACTCCAATGGGGAGTCAAAGTGCTCCTTTTGCATGTCTTTACCTGAGAAACTTCCTGGAGAAGTATCGGAAGAAAAGGATCCCACCTGAACACGGAATTCTTGGAGGCCACTTGGGATAGGAACACTCATGGCTGGACGAGTGGGAGCAAGGCCTAGATCTGGCAAGGGTATTGGGGAAGACTGAGGAACAAGTGCCGTCAAGCTCTCCAACACAGGAGAAAACCCACTCCACTATCTGAAAGGCTGAAGAACCAGAAGAAGTCCTTTCCATCTCCCCCGAAGCCAAAACCAGAGGGAAAATGGGCAGGACTCGCCCAGATCCATGGCCCCCAGAAGGGACTAGACCCGAACTGTCAAGTGACGAGGTGCCTAAGAGAAGGGATGGCTCTGAGAAGGAGCTGACTGCAGTCCCCGGAACCAAGCACAGAAACCGTGGTTCAAAAACTCGCTTAGTTCCGGAAGGCTGGAAGTAAGATAGTCAAGGGCATCCTCGGTGTCGAAGGAAGCTTCCCCTTCACTGAGCCTGATGCACATGGTAGTCTCGATTCCTGCAACTCCGAAACCAAGGTTCAGACTAGGGAAGGAGTCCTAATGGAATTGCCAGGATAGCTTATGGATCCAACAGGGGAGAGAGCCGAGACTACCCCCATCTGGATCTGGGCCTTGGGAAATCTCATCATCATCCAATCCATACCCACCCCGCACCAGCTAATGGAGGACGTGGATCAAGCAGATGACGGAGGCTGCAAATGTATTAACCTGGAAGAAAGAGCAGAAGACCTCGAAGTCATTGGACCCTGAGGTATTGGATCTGATGTAAGAGCAGATGACAATGGAGGAAAGATGGTGATGATGTCCTCTGGAACCGAAAGACTTATAGTATCTGACCAGAAAGATGATTTCTTCAAGTCCAGAGGAGTTAGATACGAAGATTTCTTAAGCGTCTTAGCTTCAAGAGTATGCCTCAGGGAAAAAGGAGGCACCTCTTTTTAGGCTCTTTAGCAGTAGCAGGAGAGGTAGAAAAACACTCAGAAAGGGTGTGAGCCGCCGGACCTGAGGAAAGAAGGCCCCTAAGAATCAGTGTATTTCTAAAGTTCCACTAAAGACCACAGATTAAAAGCAGCACAAATATTACAATCTTCTTTAAAATGGTCAGCAGCCATGCAGTACATGTGTGTGCCTGTGTGTGTCTTGATATATATATATATATACATATATATATATATATATATATACACACACACACACACACACACACACACACACACACACACACACACACACACACATGATCTACTTTAGTAGTTCAAACATATTACAAGTCTGAATTATACATGGCCGAGATAAAGTTATGTACTCACCATAACGTTCCATCTGAGTAGGTACTTCATTTGTCTGCAACCTGTGGGTATCGGATCCGACCTCGGATCTGAGCCGGCAGCTTCACAAGCTAAAAGATCTGAGCTCTTAGCTCCTCCCCCCTACCCATAATCCCCTGCTGCCTACTGTATTACCTCAGATCGAGTTTGCTCAGTCCTAAACAATTCGCACCCTCAACAGAGGATCAAGCCCTGCTTCATCTAATGAAAAAGACATTTTGCAGATGGCCAGTTATCCCGAAGTGGTTAGGGGGTATGGAGGGGGGGTTGGTTGCAGACAAATGAAGTACCTACTCAGATGGAACGTTATGGTGAGTACATAACTTCTTTATCTGAAGTAGTTACTTCATTTGTTCTGCAACCTGTGGGACAGAGTCCCCAGCTACCTATAGAAAGTAACCCTGGGTGGCCTTACGGAAGGATGTTCCGAAGCACCGCGGAGCCAAGGGAAGCCCTACTTCTTGAAATCATATCCAATTTATAATGGGAGATGAACGTATGAGAAGTGGACCAAGTAGCTGCTGAACATATGTCGTCCAGAGGAACCCTGGACCAGAAAGCTGCTGATGTAGCAATGGATCGGGCTGAGTGAGCGTGAATTCCCATAGGAACTGGTTTACCTGAGGACGTATACCCGTGGATTATGCATTGGGAAATCCAATTTGCCAGAGTTACTTTAGAAATTCCCTTTCCCATAGCTGATTTGGCAAAGGACACAAACAACTGATCAGACTTGCAAAAATCCTTAGTCCTGTGCAGGTAGAAACGTAATTGCCTGTGTACATCCAGTTTGTGCAATGTATATTCCCCTTTGTTCTGAAAATTTGGAAAAAATACTGGTAAAGTGATTGATTGGTTAATATTTGATTCTGAAGCCACCTTCGGTAGGAAAGATGGGTTAGTCCTGAGAGACACTCTATCCTTGTGAAAAATGAGGTAGGGGGGTTTCATGCACAGGGCTTGAAGTTCAGAGACACTCATGGCTGATGTAATCGCCACTAAAAAGGCTGTTTTCCAAGACAAGAATTTCAATGGAACCGAAGAGGCAGGCTTGAAGGGTGGACTTGTCAAAGCTTGTAATACTAAAGTTAAGTCCCACGGGGGAACTACAGATTTCACCGGTGGTTTCAAAAGAAAAATGCCCCTCAGGAAGGTTTTGCATATCTTTGAGGATGCTACTGATCCCAGTCCATCCCCCACATGAAAGTGGGAAATGGCTGCTAACTGCACCTTAACTGTGGAAGCGCTCGCTCCATTCTGAAAGATTAGTGACAAGAAATCCAGAATCGTAGGAATAGGTACTGTAAATGGATCCAGGCCCTTGCGTTCGGCCCAAATGGAAAAGCGTTTCCATTTACTATTGTAAATTTTTCTGGTAGCAGGTTTATGGGCCGCCACCAGAATGGCCTTCACTGGTGATGAGATACCGGGAGTCCTAGCCATCAGAGGAACTGGATCAACCAAGCAGTCAGATTGAGGTTTAGCAGGTTTGGGGTTTGGTATCCCGCAGGATGCGAGATCAAATCTGAAATGGGATCCAGAATCCATGGAGGAACAACACTGTGAGACCGTAGGTAAGGAAACTAGATCTGACGAGGCCAGAATGGGGCTATGAGGATCACTCTGCTCCCCAACCGACGTGCTTTCTGAATGAACTTCGCCATAAGCGGGAGGGGGGGTAAGCATAAAGAAGACCGGGTGGCCAAGCATGTATCAGAGCGTCTCTTGGGGCTTCCCCTGAAGGGGGAAGTATTGCGAAGTACTCGCTGCACTTTGTGTTTGACGGAAAGGAGAAAAGATCGCAGCAAGGCCAACCCCATGCGCGGAAGATTTGCTTCGCAACTGAAGGATTGAGAGACCACTCATACGGGGGTGAGAATCACTTGACTCAGTTTGTCCGCTAATATGTTGGACCCACCCGGAATGTACGTTGCTATCAGAAAGCGGTTGGTGGATATCGCACACTCTCATAGCTTCTCAGCAGAGGGGATAGGACCCGGTTCCCCCCTGTTTGTTTAAGTACCAGACTACCGCCATGTTGTCTGTCTGGATCGCAATAGTCCCTAGAGGGAGAAGATCGTTGAGAGCTTGCAACGCCAAAAGCACCGCCGACATCTCTAGGACATTGATATGCAAAGCGGTCTCTATGGGGGTCCACGTGCCTTGGACGGTTCTGCCCGAACAATGCCCGCCCTCCACGCGAGGCGAGAAGCATCCGTGGTCAACGTGGCTTGGGGTGGGGGAATTACAAAAGGTCTCCCTTCTTGCAGCTCCCGCGAGCGAAGCCACCAAAGGAGGGAGTCCCTGCAAACTCTGCTCAGTGAAATAGGGGTGTTCAGCGGGTGAAGCACTAACGACCATTGAACTTGAAGAGTCCACTGTAAGATCCTCATCCGGAGGCGTGCAAGAAGACAGAGCCCGATGGCTGCTGCCATCGACCCCAGTGCCCTCAGGACTAACTCCGCCGCAGGAGCTGGGCTTCGAAGAAGGGCTAAGACCTGATGCGATAGGCTGTTCTGTCTGTCCGTAGTTAGTAGGGCTCAATAAATGCGCGTGTTCAACTTGGCCCCTATAAACTTCAAGACCTGTACTGGCTGAAGGGAGGAATTTTGAAGGTTCACTGATATGCCCAACTTCTGGGCGAGAGTTAGAGTGTAATCTCTTGCAACGCCGAGTTGATGCTTGCTGGGGGTGACGAGGAGCCAGTCGTACAGGTATGGAAAGACCTGAATTCCCTGGAGTCTCAGGTGGGCTGCGACCACTGCCTTGACCTTGGTGAACACCATGGGGGCTGAGGTGAGGCCAAACGGGAGAACCCTGAATTGATAATGACTGTCTCCTAGCCGAAGCGGAGAAACCTCCTGGATCGTCGGCCCATCAGAATGTGGTAGCACGCATCCTGGAGGTCTATGGAGCACATCCAGTCATTCTCCCAAAGAAGGGGGAGAATAGCCTGAAAAGTGACCACCCGGAACATTTCCTTATTGACAAACAGGTTCAGAGTGGAGAGATCTAGACTCGGTCTGAAGTCCCCCGTCTTCTTTGGCACGAAAAAGAACCTGGAGTAGTAGCCCAATCCGGACTGGACTGGGGGGACGGGCTGGATGGCTCTTTTTTCTAGCAGCTTTCACACTTCTAAGGCTGCAGCCTCCCTTTGATCGGGTGGGAAATCGGGGAGGCGCCTGACTTTGGGGGGTAGGTGTATGAAAGGAATGGAGTAACCTCTGGATATGATTCGGAGCACCCATTGATCTGTCGTGATGGACTCCCAATTTGACAGATGCTCCGATAAATGCCCGCCGACTGCCTCCAGAGAGGGACAGCCGGGTAAGCCCTCAGGGCAGTTCCGCTGGCCTGTCAGAGAAAGGTTCCCTACACGAGAAGTTACGCGGCCCCCCTCTGCCTCTGGACCGGCGTCCGCCTTGTCCTCCTCTGCCTCTAGAGGACGAGGGGTCCGAAGCCGGGTGGGACTGCTGAGACTTGCAGAACCACAAATTCTTTTGTCACCTCTGATTCCTAGAAAAGGATCGTTGGGGATTCCAGACGTGGACCCTGACGGCAGACAGCGTCTTCCCATCCTTCTCGCTTTGGACCAGCGTCTCGCGTACGGTCTTGCCAAAAAGCTAAGATCCGTCAAAGGGCGCATTTGCGAAGGACGCGTTGAAGGGATCCGCGAAATCGCAAAGGCGGAGCCAGGCGTGACGCTGCAGGACGACCCCGGCTCTGCTAGCCCTAGCGGCTCCCTCAGTAGCATGAGAGAGTAACCGCATGGACGTGTTAGAGATGGACTTTAACGAGTCGCAAATGTGCCCTTATCCGCGACAGTCATGGACTGTGGGGGGGCTGCAGCGTATCCCTTAATTAGGTCTCGCAGTAGCCTGATAATGTGTGCCATATAATTCAGCGCAGTTATAGAGAAGGTTGCTGAAGCAAACATCCGCTTCCCAATGCGGCCCACTGCCCGAGATTCCTTATCCGGAGGATGGACCGAGGAACTCTCCTGTGCGAGTTCCTTCTTCGTGGCGGCCGCCACCAGCATGGCATCAACAGGGGACCCCTTAGCCAAGGACTACCTATCTGCGGGGGGGGGGGGCTAAGATCTCTGTCAGGACATCTGGGGATTGGCTCCACGGTGTTGGGTTCTTGCCACGCCCTGGTGGTAATTAAGTCC